>NW_027590340.1:0-55000 GCF_964213995.1 Mustelus asterias | reverse complement strand
TGGTGGGTGGCAAAGAGTAAATTAAATATCTGTAATATGAAACTGTCTAAAAGTTTGATATAAATCCAAAATAACAGGGGTGGGAGAGAGTGATTTACCCGAATGTTAAATACGTTTCACAGAGGACATTACAATTCAATTTTCTGAAGTTCAGCCATTACATTTATCTTCCCCTCTACAGCTTTCTTCCCCATTCTGTATATTTCTCTCTGCTTTTCTCTCTGTCCCTCCTTCCAGTACTTTTTCCCATCTTCAGCTTTCTCTCCCTTCCTGTCTCTTTCCACTCATCTCTCTCTCTCTCTCGAGCATTCTTCCATATCTGTCTATCACTCTCCAGAATGTCTCTCTCTCTCTGGCTCCATCTTTCTTTGTGTCTCTTTAAATCTTCAATCAATAAAAACTCTCCGTTATTGTAAACAGGGAGACAGGAATATGGCATCACTCATTTCAATTCAGAATACATGAGAGACTGCAATGGGACTCAGAATCCTTGGACAAGGGGCTTTTCTCCAGAGGAGGATGGATGGACTGAGGCCTGTTCTATAGGCCGCATGTGAGTTGTCGTCTCTTTATTACCCCGATCCAGGTTTAATTTTAATCTCGCTTCCTCGGATGAACCAGTCCTGGTTCGATTGTGGGGTGTGAGGGGGGCTGGAGTTTGAAACCCTGGGGTTAAAATATCCCCACTTTGCAATTAGTTACAAACACATTAACCCTTAGGTGGGTGGCAAAGAGTAAAATAAATGTCTGTAATATGAAACTGTCTCAATTTGTTTTAAATCCAAGATAACAGGGATGGGAGACAGAGCGCTGTTCCTAATTGTTGAATAAAATTCACAGAGGCTTTTACAATTCAGTTTTCAGAAGTTTCGAATTTCATTTAGTCCTCTCTGCATCTTTTCTCCCATTCTGTCTATTTCTCTCTGCTTTCTCTCTCTCCATCCCTTTCCTTCCTCTATCTGTCTCTCTTTTTTATTCCCTCTCTCTCCCTCTTTTTCCCAGGAAATAATATTTTGTAGGACAATCTCTCAGTAAAATTTAAGAAGGGGGAAACCTGGGCTCTTGTGCTATTTAATTTAAACATTTTCTTATATTTAAATTAATTATATTCTATCTCTCCCAAGGAATTAATATTTAGTTAGACAATGTCTCAGTGAGATCTTAGAAGGGGGAATCCTGGGGCTCTTGTGCTCTTTAATTTAAACATTTTCTTGTACTTTAATTAATTATTTTCTCTGTTCCCCAGGGATTTGAATTTAAGACTGCAACATGACTTGGAATCCTTGGACAAGGGGCTTTTCTCCAGAGGAGGATGGATGGACTGAGGCCTGTTCTATAGGCTGCAAGTGAGTTGTTATCTCTTATTACCCTGATCCAGGTTTAATTTTAATCTCGCTTCCTCGGATGAAGCAGTTCTGCTTCAATTGTGGGAAGTGGGGAGGCTGGAGTTTAAAACCCTGGGGTTAAAATATCCCGGCTTTGCAATTCGTTTGGTGGGTGGCAAAGAGTAAATTAAATATCTGTAATATGAAACTTTCTAAAAGTTTGATATAAATCCAAAGTAACAGGGATGGGAGAGACTGACTTACCCGAATGTTAAATACGTTTCACAGAGGACATTACAATTCAATTTTCTGAAGTTCAGCCTTTACATTTATCTTCCCCTCTACAGCTTTCTTCCCCATTCTATTTCTCTCTGCTTTTCTCTCTGTCTCTCCCTCCAGTATTTTTCCCCTATCTTCAGCTTTCTCTCCCTTCCTGTTTCTTTCCATTCATCTCTCTCTCTCTCGAGCATTCTTCCATATCTATCACTCTCCAGAATCTCTCTCTCTCTCGAGCATTCTTCCATATCTGTCCCATCACTCACCAGAATCTCTCTCTCGCGAACATTCTTCCATATCTGTCTATCACTCACCAGAATCTCTCTCTCTCTCTGGCTCCATCTTCCTTTGTGTCTCTTTAAACCTTTAATCAACAAAAACTGTGTTATTATAAACAGGGAGACAGGAATATGGCATCGCTCATTTCAATGCAGAGTACATGAGAGAGAGGGAAAGAAACAGCTATGGACAGAGACAACGAGTGAGAAAGAGAGGGGACAGGGACAAGGATCTAGACAGGGACATCCATCTTTACACTGAGTGAGAGAGACAGGAGCAGAGGGAGAAAAGAGAGGGAGATAGTGAAAGGGAGATGGAGGGAGTTGTAGAAATCAATCCCGGGAGGGCGATTTTAAAAAGTGTCCCGAAGGAATCAGCAGCCCCTTCCCAAACTGAAAAAGGGAGATGAGCAGCTCCTGGAGTCTGAGAGGGAGACAGGGATGGACTGGGGGCTTATGGATATTTGATTCAGTTTTAGGAGATTCTGTTTGTAGATTTATCTCTCTCTGTTCATGCCATTCTGATGTTTCTGAGAGATTGTGTAACTGAGAGGGGGGAATCCTGCGTTTCGGTGAGATTTAATTTAAATGGTTTCTTGTATTTAATTAATTTTCTCTCTCTTTTCCCCAATAATTCATATCTAGTTAGACAATCTCTCAGTAAAATCTCAGAAGGGGAATCCTGGCCTCTTGTGCTATTTAATTTAAACAATTTCTTGTATTTTAATTAATTATTTTCTCTCTCTCTTCTTCCCAGGAATTTGAATTTTGAAGACTGCAATGGGACTCGGAATCCTTGGACAAGGGGCTTTTCTCCAGAGGAGGATGGATGGACTGAGGCCTGTTCTAAAGGCCGCATGTGAGTTGTCTCTTTCTTACCCTGATCCAGGTTTAATTTTAATCACGCTTCCTCGGATGAACCAGTTCTGGTTCGATTGTGGGGTGTTTGGGGGGGCTGGAGTTTGAAAGCCTGGGGTTAAAATATCCCGGCTTTGCAATTAGTCACAAACAGGTTAACCCTTTGGTGGGTGGCAAAGAGTAAATTATGCATGAAACTGTCTATAAGTTTGTTTTAAATCTAAAATAACAGGGGTCGGAGACAGAGCAATGAACCTAATTGTTGAATAAAATTCACAGAGGCCTTTACAATTCAGTTTACAGATGTTCAGATTTTCATTTCATCCTCTCCACAGCTTTTCCCCCATTCTGTCTATTTCTGTCTGCTTTTCTCTCCATTTCCTTCCTCTATCTGCCTCTCTTTATTCTCTCTCTCTCCCTCTTTTTCCCAGGAATTAATATTTAGTTGGACAATCTCTCAGTAAAACCTGGAAAGGGGCAATCCTGGGATTTTGTGCTGTGTAATTTTCATTCTGGGTGTCCCGGGGGGTTTGATTTCACTGTCTCAGCCCCTCTCTGCCTCACTCTCTCTCTCTGTATAAACTTTTCCCAAATTACAAAACACTCAACACAGCTGACTGCAGCTTGTGGGATCTTGCTGGGGATTTTGTTTTAAAAAGGGTGTTTTCTCAGAGGCAGTTTAAACCTTTCAGGGGACTGTGGGGAAGTCTCCAGACTTGGGACAACACACACACAGGGTTGGGGGCTGGGGGTGGCGGGCGGGGAGGTGGGCAGTCAGGTATACTGGTATTCTGGGAGACTGATATTCCCAACAAGGGCCAGAGGTCTCAGTGCTGAAGCATATTAAACTGTTCAAACAGAGGCAGACAGAAAGCCATGAGGCTTCAGAGCTCCCTGTAGATGCAAAGGTAACTCCCATTGCCAAAAAGTAGCCACATGTGAAGTGGAAACACCTTCCCTCAGCTTGTTACACACTGACCTTTCCACAACCCCAACATGTTTACAAACACTCGCTGCAGTTTCTGCAAACTTTGTATCAAACTGCCTCCCATTCTGCTCAATACTGACCCCCTCTCAATCTGGCACTGAACTAGTGTCTGAATTGAGACAGAGACACACAGACAGAGTTTTAAAGTTGAAAGTTTTAAAGTTTGATTATTAGTGTCACAAGTAAGGCTTACATTAACACTGCAATGAAGTTACTGAGAGAGAGACACACAGAGACATAGATAAAGAGACAGAGAGATAAAGAGACAGAGAGGATGTTTAAAGTTTTAAAGTTTGTTTATTCCTGTCACAAGTAAAACTCACATTAACGCTGCAGTTACTGAGAGAGACAGAAGGAGAGAGTTTTTAAAGTTGAAAGATTTAAAGTTTATTTATTAGTGTCACAAGGCTTACATTAACACTGCAATGAAGTTACTGAGAGAGACAGAGATAGAGGGAGCATCCAGAGTGGGTTCAGTAACACATTTATTTATCAGATATCTCTCTCTGTGACTCTTTAGCGATGAGATATTCAGCCAGGATGGTTTCACTGACCCTCTTCAGCAGGCAGATATTCCCAAATCCAGCCTAGGTCTCAGACACACACACACACACCACTCACACATTCCCTCTGCTCTGTCCAAGGGAATATTTTAATCCAGGAATTTCTATTTTATATTTACAGGGTGAGGGGGGGAGAAACTCAACTCAAAAATCCTGCAGTGTCTCCAAGCTGCTTTTAAATTTCAATTCAAACCCTGGGCCACATGGGAAGCTGCAGAGATTGGGAAACTTACCAAACCCAGTTTGTGTGTGTGAGTGTCTGCAGCTTTTGTGTCTTTGAACTTGCGAGGGTGCCAGGGAGAGAATGTCACTGTCTTCACCTCTCTCTGCCTCTCTGTATAAAGAAATCACCAAATTAAACCACACTCAATAATGCGACCATACACAATTAATTATCAAATATCTGTCTCTCGCTTTATCTCTGTCTCTCCCCGTCTCTCTCTCTCTCCCTGTTCTCTCTCTCCCTGTCTCTTCTCGAGCAGAAACAGATGGAGACAGAGAGGCAGGGAGAGAGAGGAAGAGGGAGGGATGGAAACAGCTGGAGTTGTGAGTTAGATGCAGGGGGAGAGACACAGGCTGTTAGAGGGAGGGGGGGTTTCAGTGAGGGACAGGGTCTCCAGTTTAATTCTGAGGGTCCTGAGAGAGGGATTTCACTGTCTCAGCCCCTCTCTGGCTCCCTCACTCTGTATAAACAATTCCCAAATTAAAAAAACGCTCAACACAGCTGACTGCACTTTGTGGGATCTTGCTGTGCACCACAGGGATTTTAGTTTTAAAAAGGGTTACTTTTAAGAGGGAGTTCCAGCCTTTCTGGAGATTTGGGATGATGCAGACACACACACACACACACAGGGTAGTGAGTGGGGAAGGGGGGTCACAGCAGTTGAGAGAGTGGGGGGGTGGGGTTTGGGGGGAGGACTGTGTCCCATCTGATTCAGGTTCACATTGCTGCTGCTGCTGTGGGATCTTGCTGTGCACACACTGGGCCTGTGGCCTTTTCCCGCACTGCAACAGCGACCACACTTTATTAAACAAAATCTGGCTCAGGGACCGCAAAGTGGGTTCAAGGAAAAAGCTTGAAAAGGGGTCGGGTAAATTCAAGCACTTTAATCGCCGAGGCATCGTAGGCTCTGGAGCAAGTGCTGGGGAATGGGAGGAGGATAGATTGGGATTTGATGGCCAGCATGGAGCTGGGGGGCCGAAGGGCCTGTTTCTGTGCTCTGTGACTCCAGATTCTTTTCTCTCTCACTTTTCCCAGGAATTTCTATTTGGATGGGGGGGGGGTATAGAATTTCCCTGTCTCTGTCTCTCCAGCGTTCTTACCAATCCCAGCACCCCTCCCCTCTCTCTCTCCCCAGACATTCCTGTCTATATTTCATCTTTCACGGTGGAGGACACAAATAGTTTGCCAAATATTAACGATAGAGGGTTGGCAGCAGGAGAAATACTTAATACAATTAATGTTACCAGAGAGGCAGTGCTGGGTAGACTAATGGGACTGAAGGTGGATAAGTCCCCGGGTCCGGATGGAATGCATCCCAGGGTATTGAAAGAAATGTCAGAGGTAATAGTGGATGCGTTAGTGATTATTTATCAAAACTCGTTGCATTCTGGGGTAGTGCCGGTTGATTGGAAAACGGCTAATGTTACGCCGCTGTTTAAAAAAGGAAGGAGACAAAAGGCGGGTAACTATAGGCCGGTCAGCTTAACGTCTGTAGTAGGGAAAATGCTGGAATCCATTATTAAAAAGGAGATAGCAGGGCATCTGGATAGAAATGGTTCGATCAATCAGACGCAGCATGGATGCATGAGGGGAAAGTCGTGCTTGACGAACATGTTGGATTTTTATGAAGATGTGACTAGGGCGGTTGATGGAGGAGAACCGGTGGATGCGGTGTTTTTGGATTTCCAAAAGGCGTTTGATAAGGTGCCCCATAAAAGGCTACTGAAGAAGATTAGGGCACACGGAGTTGGGGGTAGTGTGTTAAAGTGGATTGGGGACTGGCTATCCGACAGGAAGCAAAGAGTCGGAATAAATGGGTGTTTTTCCGGTTGGAGGAAGGTAACTAGTGGCGTGCCGCAGGGATCGGTACTCGGGCCGCAACTATTTACCATTTATATAGATGATCTGGAGGAGGGGACGGAGTGTAGGGTAACGAAGTTTGCAGACGACACAAAGATAAGTGGAAAAGTGAATCGTGTGGAGGACGGAGAAGATCTGCAGAGAGATTTGGACAGGCTGAGTGAGTGGGCGAGGATATGGCAAATGGAGTATAACGTTGAGAAATGCGAGGTTATACACTTTGGAGGAAATAATAACAAATGGGATTACTATCTCAATGGAAACAAATTAAAACATGCTACCGTGCAAAGGGACCTGGGGGTCCTTGTGCATGAGACGCAAAAGCCCAGTCTGCAGGTACAACAGGTGATCAAGAAGGCAAATGGGATGTTGGCCTATATTGCGAAGGGGATAGAATATAAAAGCAGGGATGTCTTGATGCACCTGTACAGGGCATTGGTGAGGCCGCAGCTGGAATACTGTGTGCAGTATTGGTCCCCTTATATGAGGAAGGATATATTGGCATTGGAGGGAGTGCAGAGAAGGTTCACCAGGTTGATACCGGAGATGAGGGGTTTGGATTATGAGGAGAGGCTGAGGAGTTGGGTTTGTACTCGTTGGAGTTTAGAAGGATGAGGGGAGATCTTATGGAGACTTATAAGATAATGCGGGGGCTGGATAGGGTGGAGGCGGAGAGATTCTTTCCACTTAGTAAGGAAGTTAAAACTAGAGGACACAGCCTCAAAATAAAGGGGGGTCGGTTTAAGACAGAGTTGAGGAGGAACTTCTTCTCCCAGAGGGTGGTGAATCTCTGGAATTCTCTGCCCACTGAGGTGGTGGAGGCTACCTCGCTGAATATGTTTAAAGCGCGGATGGATGGATTCCTGATCGGTAAGGGAATTAAGGGTTATGGGGATCAGGCGGGTAAGTGGTACTGATCCACGTCAGATCAGCCATGATCTTATTGAATGGCGGGGCAGGCTCGAGGGGCTAGATGGCCTACTCCTGCTCCTATTTCTTATGTTCTTATGTTCTTATCTTTCAATAAAAGGTTAAAGAAAACACCAATGTGAATTGTTGTCAATTTAATTTGGGAAGAGAGAGAGAGGAGTGGATCCCATTTCCCCCACACTCTCCTGCAGTCCTCACCCACAGCATTTATTTAATCCGGCCCTCACCAGGTTGTGTGTGTGTGGGATCTTGCTGTGCACACAGGTGGGTCTGGCTCCCTATTCCTCGCACTGTGACCCATGAGCAGAACATTAAACAGGAAAGATTGAGGAGAAGGAGAAGGGTTGGGGAGGCGGAGGAGGCAGAGAGAGAGATAGAGAAATGGAGGGGGAGCTAAACAGAGAGGGTGTGGGGGGGGTGCTGTGTGAGAGGGTCTCAGGAGGGGCAGGGGGAAAGAGACACAGGGTCTGGGGGTGTCCTCCTCCATCGTGGGACTGGCAGTGGGATCTTGCTGTGCAGAATTACCTTCATTGTAATTTGAATCATTCATTCATTGACTAAGGGAGGGTGGGTGTGTGATTGTGGGATTGTAAATATTGTTACCACGCTGAGGTGATGTTTCCCTCTGCGCTATTTTGTAACCCCCTAAAGGGATACACCTTGCCTCGTAATCTTAAGTAAGTGTGTGTGAGACAGGAGGAAGCTACTGGTTTTAGACATTCAATCCCTACAGTGCAGAAGGAGGCCATTCGGCCCATCTAGTCTGTACCGACCACAATCCCAACCAGGCCCTATTCCCATGACCCTACACTTTTAACCTGCTAATCCCCCTGACTCTAGGGTCAATTTAACACGGCCAATCCACCCAACCCGCACAGCTTTGGACTGTGGCAGCAATTGGTAAATTAAAGCAAGATCTGACACTCTCTCCATCAGGAACAACTAACAGGTCTTTAATTTAGACTGTGTGACAACCTTATTAAAACAATGAACAAACTGAATAAACTCCCCAGTAGAATGCTGTTCCAATGACAAGACTCACTCAGGAATAATGAAATAAATCATTACAGAATAGAGTCACCCTCAAATAATATAACACCAGGCGTCTGTTGGAAGTGTGAACTTCCTTCTGCTGCTTGGGTCTGGAATACTTTCTGAGTTGGTTTCTGCTTCTATTTAGATGGTGATGTGATGAAGCTGTATATATTACTGCAGGATTCAGTATCAGACTCTCCCTCCTTCAATCTAAAGAGGCAGCAAGGTCGCTCCCTCCCCGTTATTTCCCCCTGTCCCGGGTTTAAATACCCAGAATTTCCTCACAGTATTCCTGCAATTTGAGTGGCTTGAGGCTGTCACCAACGCCCCAATTTGAATGCAATTGGTTGTGTGTGTTTGAGAGCTTGTTTTAAAATCATTGACCCAATTCAAAGCCTGTTTTGCTCTGCTGGGACTCTGGCTGCTGCTTTGGACACAAATGTTGTAAAGTTGTCTTCTGCAGCCTGCTTTCTGCAGTTTAAAATCCCCAGCACAAAGACACAGGCTTTCTAAAGACACAACGCTGGATGGTTCGTTTTGGTTTTCTCAGCATTTCTTTTCAATATTTACATTTGTCAAACACCACATCTTTAACCTTATATATGCAACTTCATAACCATATTAGAGAGAGACAGTGTGTGAGAGAGACAGAGAGGGGGAGAGAGAAAGAGGCAGAGTGGGGGGGAGAGAGAGAAAGGGAGAGAGCGAGAAAGGGAGAAAGAGACAGAGAGGGGGAGAGAGAGAAAGAGGCAGAGTGGGGGGGAGAGAGAGAAAGGGAGAGAGCGAGAAAGGGAGAAAGAGACAGAGAGGGGGAGAGAAAGAGACAGAGAGGGGGAGAGAGAAAGAGGCAGAGAGGGAGAGAGAGGGAGAAAGACAGAGAGAGAGAGGGGGAAAGACAGAGAGAGAGAAAGAGAGGGGGAAAGACAGGGAGAGAAAGAGACAGGCAGGGAGAAAGAGAGAGAGAAACAGTGTGAGTGAGAGAGAGAGAGAGACAGAGAAAGATGGAGGGAGGGGGAGAGACAGAGAGAAAGACAGACAGGGAGGGGTGGAAAGAGAGAGAGAGAGAAAGACAGGGAGGGAGAGAAAGATGGAGGGAGTGGAAGAGAGAGAGAGAGAGAAAGATGGAGGGAGTGAGAGAGAGAGAGAGAGAAAGACAGAGAAAGATGGAGGGAGTGAGAGAGAGAGAGAACGACAGAGAAAGATGGAGGGAGGGAGAGAGAGAAAGACAGAGAAAGATGGAGGGAGGAGAGAGAGATGGACAGACAGAGAGAGAGAAAGACAGAGAAAGATGGAGGGAGGGAAAGAGGGGGAGAGTGAGGGGGAAAACAGGAAAAGACAGCAATAGGTGAGGTTTGTGGGGGGTGCAGTGAGGGGGTGGGGGAAGAGACACAGGATCACAGTGACCCGAGCTGGGAATTGAACCCGGGTCCCTGGAGCATGTGAGGCGACCACACTTTATGAAACGAAATCTCGCTCACGGACCGCAAAGTGGGTTCAAGGAAAGAAAGTGGAAACGGGGTCGGGTAAATTCAAGCACTTCAATCACCGAGGCATCGTAGGCTGTGCAGCAAGCGCTGGGGAATGGGGGGAGGATAGATTGGGATTTGATGGCCAGCATCGAGCTGGTGGGCCGAATGGCCTGTTTCTGTGCTGTGTGACTCCAGATTCTCCTCTCTTTTCCCAGGAATTTCTATTTGGATGGGGGGGGCGGTTCATAATTTCCCTGTCTCTGTCTCTCCAGCGTTCTTACCAATCCCAGCACCCCTCCCCTCTCTCTCTCCCCAGACATTCCTGTCTATATTTCACCTTTCAATAAAATGTGAAGGAAAACACCAATGTGAATTGTTGTTCATTTAATTTCAGGGAGGGAAAGACAGAGAGAGAGAGAAAGAGAGAGACAGGGAGGGAGAGAGAGAGGGAGACAGGGAGGGAGAGAGAGATGGACAGAGACAGAGAAAGACAGGGAGAGAGAAAGGGAGGGAAAGAGAGAAAGGGAGGGAGAGAGAGAAAGGGAGGGTAACAGAGGGAGATCAAAGGCAGAGGGGCAGGGAGAGGAGACACACTGGAGGGGGGCTGGGTTAGGGGGGGGGGGGGGTCCTCTGCTCTGCACTCACAGCCCAGCTCCCCAGTGTCTGGGGAAAAGACCCTCACTCACACCCTCCCAGAAGGTGGGATTTGTAACCAGCGGCTGTGTGACTGAGGCTGAATCTGGGCTGTTGTGTTTGAATAGATTTTTTCCCAATATAAAGATATTGGAATCGGGCTGCTGCCACATTGCAGTGAGAGAGAGATCTGGCTTTGCAGAAGGAGCTTCCCTCCCCATTTCCCCATGGAAATCACTGAGAAATAGCAAACGTGGCCCACAACACGTCATTATTTGAAACGGTCAGACAGAAACTTATCAGAGAGAGCATTTTAATCCCCATTCATCCCCAGACGGTGGAAACAGAGCAGAGATCAGGACAGATTATCCAGAGTAGGAGAGACCTGGGCAGAGATGGGGTATTGGATATATATATAGATCTGGGGGGAAAGCAAAAGAGACACAGAGGGGGCTGGACAGGTTCAGAGATAGAGGCAGAGAAACAGGCAGAGAGAAAGAAACAGTGAGAGACAGAGGGAATCGGAGAGAGAGGTGTGACTGTGCTCGAAGTGGAAGGTTCCCTGTTCATATCGAATGTACAAACAGCCCCAATCCTGGAGTGACTTGTCATTATTTTTATTTGGGGTGGGGGAGAGATGGAGGGGGGGGGGAGCGAGGGAGAGAGAGGGAGACGTGTGGTTCCCCTCATTGCCCACTCACCTTAACCCAATCCTCACTTAAAAATCACTTTGTATCTGGCCCTGCTCAGACTGTGTGTGTGGGATCTTGCTGTGCCCTCATGCTCTCTGTCCCCCCTCCTCCTCGCCCCATATTCCCCGCACTGTGACATCACCCCACACTTTAAACATGAAAAGATGGAGGGGAAGGAGGGTGGGAAACAGAGAGAGGAACAGAGAAGGGGTGGGGAGTGTCGGGGGCTTAGTGGAGGGGGGTAGGGGGATAGAGACAGAGGCTCGGGGGTGTGGGGGGTGCCCTCCTGCAGTGTGGGACTCCCTGTGGGATCTTGATTGCAGCATTCCCAGTCTCTCTCTCCCTCTCACTGTGAAGCACTCGGGAGGGAGAGGGAGCTGAAATTCAAATTCCTGAGCCTGGGGGGAAGGCTTGTTCTCAATCCCAGAGTCCTGCTTGTGTTTTTAGACAGGGCGCTGGGATTTGAGGGTGTGGATGGAGAAGATTGTTCTGTTTAACTGCGGGGGGGGGGGGTGGGAGAGAGGGGGGTTTGTTCTTTCTACCTGAGGAATAATGCATCCTCTGTGACTAGGCCGCACTTCACGGCCTAAATCTCAGGAGCACTTTTGCGTTTGCTAATCCCCCAAAAGGGTTTAAGTGGCTGAATTCAATGGTTCAATAAAATGTGAAGCAGCCGCTTCAGGGTGGGATTGTGGATTTTCCTGCTCCTGCACCCCCCTCTCATTTCCCTTTTGATTTTATGGAATTTAATCCGGATAAATGCGAAGTGATGCATTTTGGAAGAAATAATGTAGGGAGGAGTTATGCAATAAATGGCAGAGTCATCAGGAGTATAGAAACACAGAAGGACCTAGGTGTGCAAGTCCACAAATCCTTGAAGGTGGCAACACAGGTGGAGAAGGTGGTGAAGAAGGCATATGGTATGCTTGCCTTTATAGGACGGGGTATAGAGTATAAAAGCTGGAGTCTGATGATGCAGCTGTATAGAACGCTGGTTAGGCCGCATTTGGAGTACTGCGTCCAGTTCTGGTCGCCGCACTACCAGAAGGACGTGGAGGCGTTAGAGAGAGTGCAGAGAAGGTTTACCAGGATGTTGCCTGGTATGGAGGGTCTTAGCTATGAGGAGAGATTGGGTAGACTGGGGTTGTTCTCCTTGGAAAGACGGAGAATGAGGGGAGATCTAATAGAGGTATACAAGATTATGAAGGGTATAGATAGGGTGAACAGTGGGAAGCTTTTTCCCAGGTCGGAGGTGACGATCACGAGGGGTCACGGGCTCAAGCTGAGAGGGGTGAAGTATAACTCAGACATCAGAGGGACGTTTTTTACACAGAGGGTGGTGGGGGCCTGGAATGCGCTGCCAAGTAGGGTGGTGGAGGCAGGCACGCTGACATCGTTTAAGACTTACCTGGATAATCACATGAGCAGCCTGGGAATGGAGGGATACAAACGATTGGTCTAGTTGGACCAAGGAGCGGCACAGGCTTGGAGGGCCGAAGGGCCTGTTTCCTGTGCTGTACTGTTCTTTGTTCTTTGATTGTGAGTTTCATTTTAAACGGTCAGACAGAAACTTAGAGAGAGCATTTCAATCCAGATTCACCCTGAGATAGAGAAACAGAGCAGAGTTCAGGACAGGTTATCCAGAGACAGGAGCAGAGACGGGATATTGGACAGATAGATATCTGGGGGAAGTGTGTAAGAGACGGAGAGGGAGAAACAGAGGGGGGGCGGCGGGGAGAGGTGACTGATAGAAGTGGGAACATCATTGGGGCCTCCTGTGTTTATTCACTGGCCTGTCTCTGGAGTAAAGCCCCCAGAATGCTTTGACGTGTTTAATAAATTCAATATCGGGACAGTCAGGAGGCAGTTGGAAGTTCATTGCATTTGAAACGTGTTCCCATTTTGTCAGGGTTTAATAATGAGGAGGTGAAAATGAATGTTTCCCCCACCTCCCCCCAGTGAGATTGTGAATTTCAGCAAGTCCTGGGATCTTGCTGTGCCTTTTATTGTTTTTAATCAGCTTTTGTTTTGTGTTTAATCAAATTTCACTTTATTTTCTCTTTCTCTCTTCCAAGGAGAATTCCTATGGAAACTTTGGCGATGCAGAGAGCGAATAGTTTTGCCGTGAGGAATCCTCGGACAAGAGCTATAACCAGAGAGAAAAATGTTAATAAAAGTCTTTGTCGTTCATTTTTATTCACAGATCGACTGGTGGGGCTTTTACACTGAGGGTTAGTGGTCTGTATGTCAGGGGGAGGGGGTATTCCCAGTGATCCCTGCTCCAATGTAATCCCACAGATTTCAATCCCTCTCCCTGAAGCTCTGTCTGTGCAACTCCCCCATCCTCAGAACTGTTTCTCCACATATTTCCAATCCCTGTCTCTCCCCATCCTTTATACCTCAGCCTCTCACAATGGCAGCATCTTTCCCTTTTTCTCTATCTTTCACTCTCTCTGAAACTTTGTCACTCTGTCTTGCCAAAGCCCCACTTTCTATTTATCTCGACATCTCACTTTGTATCTCAGCCTCTCTGCACATCTCTCCCTCTCTGTGGATCATTTTATCTCAATCACAGCAGCCTCCTCTCCATCTCTCTCTCTCTCGCTCTATCTATCTCTGCTCCCTCTCTGACTCATTCTGTCTGAAGTACAGCAGCATTCTCTCTATCGCCATCTTTTCACAGTAACTTCATTGCAGTGTTAATGTAAGCCTACTTGTGACGAATAAAATTTGAACTTTAACTCTGCTTCTCTGTCTTACCTCTCTAGCTATCTGCTTGCCTCTCTCTATCTCTCTCTGCTTCCCCCTCTCTCTATCTCTGCCTCCCCCTGACTCAGTCTGTTTGAATTACAGTAGCATCCTCTGTCTCCATATCTCTATCTGTTCTCTGCTTCCCTCTCTCTGTGAATCATTCTGTCTGAATCACAGCAGATTCCTCACTAACTCCATCTCTATATCTCTCTGCCTCTTATCTCTGTCTATCTCTGCTCCCTCCCTTCTCTGTGAATCAATGTCTGAATTACAGTCGCATCCTATCTCCATCTCTATATCTCTCTGCCTCTTATCTCTCTCTGTATCTGATCTCTGCTTCCCTCTGTGACTCACTCTGTCTGAATTACAGCAGCATTCTCTCTAACTCCATCTCTATATCTCTCTGCTTCTCTGCCTCATATCTCCCTCTCTGCTCTCTCGTGGGGGACAGGCCAGATCACGGGTTTGTTGTTGACAAGCAGCGAAGGGCCAGGAACACAGCGCAGGGGGGTCGGGGGGGCAGAAACTGCTGAAATGGGGGAAATGTGTAACACAGCTGCTTGTTCAGAGCCAGGAGTTGTTATTCAGAGAGGGAAGGAGGTCTGTTGTACAAGAGGGGGGAATATTATAACACAGGCTGTCCAGAGTCAGGAGTTATCAGAGAAAGGGGACAATGGGGGAAGAGGGTCGGGGGGGAGGGGGAATCAGACAGGGGGTCTGTTGTACAGGATGGGGGTGGGGGATATTATAACACAGGCTGCTCAGTGTCAGGGGAATTAGTCATTTGAACGTTAATGTTTGAAATGGGCAGAGTTTCCACATCCAACTCGACCCAGAGCTGCTTATAACGGGGTGGAGGGGGATTGACCGGGGGGGGGGGAACAGGAATTATAAAGGAGGGGGGGGGGTTCCGTCAGTCCAGGGGCTGTTCACAGGGTGGGAGTGGAAGTTTGCCAGGGCTGGGGGGGGCGGGGGAGGGGGAGCATAGAGGGACATTCAGCCTGGGGAACTTTGCCAGTGGAGGAGGCGGCGGCGGCGGCGGCGGGGGGGGGGGGGAGCTGAGTGGAAGATATGTGAGGGATTGAGGGTGGGGTGGATTTATAGGCATTCAGGAGGGGGGAATTCTGAGAGGGATTTAGGGTGGGGAAGGGTTACAATTGGGGCGTGTAGAGGGATTCGGGGGGGGGGCGGTGACTCAGAGGGATTCGGGAGCAGGGAGGACTTAGGAAGGATTGGGTGCAGGCGTCAGGGGGGCTTGGGTTTGGCAGGGGGGGCAGAGGGAGCCTTTGGGAGGGGGGGGGGTGAGGAATTGGGTCAGGACCTTGGAGGATTCAGGGGGTGGAGTCAGGTTGGTGGTGGGTCTCAGAGATGGTGGCGGGGGGGGCTGCTTAGAGTCGGATTAAAGGAGATGGGGCAGAGGGACAGGGAATCAGGCGGGGGAAAGAGGGGTTTTTAGGGGAATTAGGGGAGATTGAGGGCGGGGGGTTTAGAAGGATTGGGAGGGGCTCAGAGGGACTCTCGGGAGCTTGGGCTCAGAGGGCTTTGGCGGTGGGAGCCTGAGAGAGACTGGGGGGGGGGGGGGTGATTAGAGTGGGATTGAAGAAGATTGGGGTTTCTGGAGTGGGGATTTAAGGAGGGGTTTGGGGGGGAAGCTGGAGGCGGGGGGGAGGGGGAGGGGAATTTGGGGGTGAGAGACTGAGGGCGGGGGGTTTAAAAGGATTGGGAGTGGGTTCAGGAGAGGGGTTTGGGGGGTATTGAGCTGAGAGAGGAATCCATAGGGCATTGGCAGTAAGGGGAGGGGGAGATTCAAATTGGGGGGGCAAACTCGGGGGGGGGGGCAACTCGGGGGGGGGGGCAGGCAACCGGGGGGGGGGAACCGGGGGGGAGGGGGGCAACCGGGGGGGGGGGCAACTCGGGGGGGGGGAAAGATTGAGACAGAGAAAGACAGAGAGAGAGACTGAGAGAGAGAGAGACAGAGAGAGAGAGACAGAGAGAGCGAGACAGAGAAAGACACCGAGACAGACAGAGAGAGAGAGAGAGAGACAGAGAGAGAGAAAGGAAGATTGAGAGAGAGAACGATTGAGAGAGAAAGATTGATAGAGAGAGAAAGATTGAGAGAGAGAAAGATGGAGAGGGAGATTGAGAGGGAGAGAGATTGAGAGGGAGAGAGATTGAGAGAGAGAAAGGTTGAGAGAGAGAAAGATGGAGAGGGAGATTGAGAGGAGGCTGCAAACAGAGAGAAAAGCAGGGCTGAGGCGGGAAAGGTGCAGACAGAAAGTGAAGAGGTTCATACTCACCATCGCACATGTTTTCCCTCGGTGATCTCTCCAACTCCTTCCATCCCCTCTCCCATGGTGGGGAGAGAGATCCAGGAACAGGGGCTTTGTGCTGGGAAAGGGGGGGTTAAAATATCAGAGCTGGAACTCCATGCAAGCACACACTGACTCACTCACTCACAAAGACACAGCTTACCTGATACTTACCAACCCACGTGGAGAGACAGGACAATGCATCGCCAGCCTTTTTATAACCTCACGGAGTCCCACACCTCCCCAATCAATCCTCATCCAACCACAGCTCCTACACCTCACCTGAACACACCTACTCCAGGTATGGCCCAGTCCAACACCAATCTGTCTCTGAGTGTGTGTGTGGGGGGGGGGGGGGGTGTTTGTGTGTGTGTGGGTTAGTGAGCACCAGGCAAATGGTTCATCCCAAGGCTCTCCCTCCCCCAACTCCCAGCTTCACATCACCAGCACTGGGAGCTGAGAGAAGATGGATTTAAATGAACCAGCAGCCCTGCACTGCCAGAGAGAGAGAGAGAGGCCAGGTCTGAATGTGGATTGTACACCTTGTTCATCCAGGACTCCATCCGCTACAGGTTTGCACCCTTTGCTGATTCTTGCAAAGTTCACTTTTCCTTAAGTTGCCTGAACTGAAACAAGATCTTGCCAAGTTCTTTGTTGCTGCGTTTACAAATCCCACTTCTGATTTACAATGCTGTGTGTCCGGGTGTGTGAGTGTGTGTGTGTGCCCTGTGCTTCATGGTTAATGATTCACCACTGATCAGAGCTGCAAAATAAAGTGTTTAGCCTTTTTTTAACAGGAGCACTGGCTGGGGGAGGGGAGGGAGAGAATGAGAGTGAAGTTTCTGTCTGATAAATGCTGTAAATGTGTCTTTAACCAGCAGCTCTGCAGAGAGACAGATGCAGGATTTTAAACTCTCTGGGAGCTGCAGGCAGGGACTCACACACACACAGATAGACATCAGCTCCTGTTTCACACCAACAACCAGGCTGGAGTCTATGCAGCTAATTTCCATCCAGAAATGTACTTGATCCATGAAGTCAGTGAGGGTTACATTCCCATGACTTCCCATTCAGTCCAATCCAGTTCAGTTTGTTGGAATGCAGTGTGGGAGCCTCTGAGGGAGTTTGGCTCTGGGGGGGGGGGGGTTCACTTTTCTCTCATTCAATCTCTCCTGTCTTCCACCCTCTCACAGACCTTCCTTTCGTCCTTGTCCCACCCGCCGCTTTCTCCAAACCTGTTACATTTCTAACTTTCCCCAGTTCACAGGAAAGGTCACAGACCTGAAATGTTAACTCTGTTTCTCTCTCTCTCTGCACAGATGCTGCCGAACCTGCTGAGTTTAATTCCAGCATTTCCCTGTTTTCTAAGATTTCACAGAATAGTGTTGGTGCAGGAGGAGGCCATTTGGCCCATCGTGTCTGCACCAGCTCTCCAATGTGCTGTTAAATCAGAGATTGGTGTAAAACTGGGATCTGTTCCTGACTGAGAGCGAAACGGCAGCTTTACATTTCCAGACTGAAAATAACTGGCCAATATTTTGTGCAGATTGTTCCCAGTTCCTTGCTTGTGGTCTATCCCTAACTGCCCTTGAACTGAGCAGCTTGCTTGCTGGGCCATTCCAGAGTCAACCACATCGTGTGGACCTGGATTCACATGAAAGACTTACAGGGACTACCAGACCTGCTGAGATTTTCCAGCATCCTCTGGTCTTATTCTGGAGTCGGATAAATTCCTTCTCTAAAGGGCATCGGTGAACCAAATGGGTTTTAACGGCAATGGTTTCATGGCCATCACCAGGCCTTTAATGACAGATTTTTATTGAATTGAGATTTCACTATTTGCTGTGGTGTGATTGGAAGCTGGCTGCCCAGTGCATTACCCTCGGACTCTGGGCTCCCAGCCCAGTGACAATACCCCCACACCATCAGATTGAGAGCATTTGTGTGATAGTCCCCAGTCTACCACTTTCAGGCCGGTCTCAATATGTTTAAAATAAACCGTTTTAAAATAAATCAATTCAAGTCTACATTAAATACGAGTTGGAGGAGTTCACAGTTGCCTGGGGCAGTTTTCTAACACATTACCATCTTTCTATAGATAAGGAATCAAGTATTGTACACAATACTCCAGAGGTGGTCTCTCCAATGCCTTGCACACTGGAAACATACTGGAATTTAGAAGAATGAGAGATCAAATTGACAAGATGATAAAAGGTGTGGATAAAGTAGACGTGGAGCGGATGCTTCCTCTTGTGGGACATTCTAGGACGAGAGGTCACAGTCTTAGGATAAGGGGTAGCAAATTTAAAACAGAGCTGAGGAGAAACGACTTCTCCCAAAGGGTTGTGAATCTGTGGAATTCGCTCCCCCAAAGAGCGGAGGATGCTGGGACAGTGAGTAAATTTAAGGAGGGGTTAGACAGATTTTTAATTGGTGATGGGTTGAAGGGTTATGGGGAGAAGGCAGGAACATGGGGATGAGGAGCATATCGGCCATGATCGAATGATGGAACGGACTCGATGGGCCGAATGGCCTAATTCTGCTCCTATATCTGAGGAATTTCTGACCCTTCCTATTTAATAATTCATTCCCTCGTAATAAATTGTAACATTTTATGACATTTCTAATTAATTGCTGTACCTGTATATTAGCCCCTTTTGATTCATGCCCAAGGACGGCCCAATCCCTCTGTCCCTCAGAATGTTGTGATCTCACACCATTTAGTTATTAATTGTAGGGAAGTTGTTGGAGAAGATTCTTAGAGATAGAATGTGTGCGCATTTAGAAAGGAATAAACTCATTAACGATAGTCAGCATGGTTTTGTGAGAGGGAGGTCATGCCTCACTGACCTGGTGGAGTTTTTTGAAGAAGTGACTAGAATGGTTGACGAGGGAAGGGTCGTGGATGTCGTCTATATGGACTTTAGTAAAGCGTTTGGAAAAGTCTCTCATGGCAGGTTGGTGCAAAAGATTGGATTTCATGGGATAAAGGGGGAGGTGGCTCGATGGGTAGAGAACTGGCTGGGTCACAGAAGACAGAGGGTGGTCGTGGAAGGGTCTTTTTCCGGCTGGAGGACTGTGACTAGTGGTGTTCCGCAGGGCTCTGTATTGGGACCTCTGCTGTTTGTGATTTATATAAACGATCTGGAAGAAGATGTAACTGGGGTGATCAGTAAGTTTGCGGACAACACGAAAATGGCTGGACATGTAGATAGTGAGGAACATTGTCAGAGGCTACAGAAGGATATAGATAGGCTGGAAATTTGGGCAAAGAAATGGCAGATGGAGTTCAATCCTATTAAATGCGAAGTGATGCATTCTGGTGGAACGAACGTAAGGGGAGCTATACGATAAATGGCAGAACCATAAAGGGTGTAGATACGCAGTGGGACCTGGGTGTGCATGTCCACAGATCCTTGAAGGTGATGTCACAGGTGGAGAAGGTAGTGAATAAGGCAAATGGCATGCTTGCCTTTATAGGACGGGGCATAGAGTATAAAAGTTGGGGTCTGATGTTGCAGTTGTACAGAACGTTGGTTCAGCCGCATTTGGAATACTGCATCCAGTTCTGGTCGCCACACTACCAGAAGGACGTGGAGGCTTTGGAGAGAGTGCAGAGGAGGTTTACCAGAATGTTGCCTGGTATGGAGGGGCTTAGTTATGAGTAGAGATTGGGTAAACTGGGGTTGTTCTCACTGGAAAGATGGAGGATGAGGAGTGAACTGATAGAGGTGTATATAATTATGAAAGGCATAGATAGGGTGAACGGTGGGAAGCTTTTCCCCAGGTCGGCGGTGATGTTCACGAGGGGTCATAGGTTCAAGGTGAGGGGGGGGGGAGGTTTAACAGGGATATCAGAAGGACGTATTTTACACAGAGGGTGGTGGGGGCCTGGACTGCGCTGCCGGGCAATGTGGTGGAGGCGGACACAGTGGGAACGTTTGAGACTTATCTAGATCGCCATATGAACGGAGTGGGAATGGAGGGATACAAAAGAATGGCCTAGTTTGGAACAGGGAGCGGTGCGGGCTTGGAGGGCCGAAGGGCCTGTTCCTGTGCTGTATCATTCTTTGTTCTTTGTTTTGTTCTTGATCATGGATAAAGATAGATCTGGTCCTCGGGTTGAGGTTCTAAACCGGAAAACGGCCAAATTTGAAGAAATGAGAAAGGATCTAAAAAGTGAGGACTGAGACAGGCTCTTCTCTGGCAAGGGTGTGATTGGTAAGTGGGAGGCCTTCAAAGGAGAAATTTTGAGAGTGCAGAGTTTGTCTGTTCTTGTCAGGATGAAAGGCAAAGTGAATAAGAATACGGAACCTTGGTTCTCGAGGGATATTGGAACTCTGATGAAGAAGAGGAGAGAGATGTGTGACATGTATAGGCAACAGGGAGCAAATAAGATGCTTGAGGAGTATAAAAAGTGCAAGAAACAACTTAAGAAAGAAATCAGGAGGGCGAAAAGAAGATATGAGGTTGCTTTCGCAGACAAGGTGAAGGATAATCCGAAGAGCTTCTACAGGTGTATTATGAGCAAAAGGATAGTAAGGGATAAAATTGGTCCTCTTGAAGATCAGAGTGGTCGGCCATGTACGGAACCAAAAGATATTTACTAAGGAAACGGGCATGGAGTCTATGGAAATAAGGCAAATAAGTAGGGAGGTCATGGAACCTATACAGATTAAAGGGGAGGAGGTGCTTGCTGTCTTGAGGCAAATCAGAGTAGATAAATCCCCAGGACCGGACAGGGTATTCCCTCGGACCTTGAAGGAGTCTCGTGTTGAAATTGCAGGGGCCCTGGAAGATATGTTTAAAATGTCGGTATCCACGGGTCAGTGGCTGGATGATTGGAGGATAACTCATGTTGTTCCGTTGTTTAAAAAAGGCTCAAAACGTAATGCGGGAAATTATAGGCCGGTAAGTTTGACGTCAGCAGGAGGTAAATTAATGGAAGGAGTACTAAGAGATAGGATCTACAAATATTTGGATAGACAGGGACTCATTAGGGAGAGTCAACATGGCTTTGTGCGTGGTAGGTCATGTTTAACCAATCTATTGGAGTTTTTCGAGGAGGTTACCAGGAGAGTGGATGAAGGGAAGGCGGTGGATGTTGTCGACATGGAATTCAGTAAGGCCTTTGACAAAGTCCCACATGGGAGGTTACTTAGGAAGTTTCAGTCGCTAGGGAAACATGGAGAGGTCGTAAACTTGCTTAGACATTGGCTCAATGGAAGAAGCCAGAGAGTGGTAGTGGAGGATTGCTTCTCTGAGTGGAGGCCTGTGACTAGTGGTGTGCCACAGGGATCAGTGCTGGGTCCATTGTTGTTTGTCATCTATATCAATGATCTGGATGATAATGTGGTAAATTGGATCAGCAAATTTGTTGACGATACAAAGATTGGAGGTGTCGTGGACAGTGAGGAAGGTTTTCACAGCTTGCAGAGGGATTTGCTCGCAAAATGGGCTGCAAAATGGCAGATGGAGTTTAATGCAGACAAGTGTGAGGTATTGCACTTTGGAAGGACAAACCAAGGTAGAACATACAAGGTAAATGGTAGGACACTGAGGAGTGCAGTAGAACAGAGGGATCTGGGGATACAGATACATAATACATAAAAGTGGGGTCACAGGTAGTTAAGGCCGTAAAGAGTACTTTTGGTACATTGGCCTTTACAAATCAAAGTATTGAGTATAAGAGTTGGAATGTTATGGTGAGGTTGTATGAGACATTGGTGAGGCCGAATTTAGAGTATTGTGAGCAGTTTTGGTCACCTAATTACAGGAAGGATATTAATAAGGTTGAAAGAGTGCAGAGAAGGTTTACAAGGATGTTGCCGGGACTTGAGAAACTGAGTTACAGAGAAAGGTTGAACAGGTTAGGACTTTCTTCCCTGGAGCACAGACGAATGAGGGGAGATTAGCCTCACGTGCCAGTGAGGCTAAGAATAGGAAGTTAGTACAATTGAATGCTTGGCTAAAGGACTGGTCCAAATCATAGACATCATAGAAACCCTACAGTACAGAAAGAGGCCTTTCGGCCCATCGAGTCTGCACCGACCACAATCCCACCCAGGCCCTACCCCCATATCCCTACATATTTTACCCATGAATCCCTCTAACCTACTCATCCCAGGACACTAAGGGGCAATTTTAGCATGGCCAATCAACCTAACCCGCACATCTTTGGACTGTGGGAGGAAACCGGAGCACCCGGAGGAAACCCACGCAGACACGAGGAGAATGTGCAAACTCCACACAGACAGTGACCCAAGCCGGGAATCGAACGCAGGTCCCTGGAGCTGTGAAGCAGCAGTGCTAACCACTGTGCTACCGTGCCGGTTCCAGAGGGAGGGCTTCATTTTCCTAGATCAATGGGAAGTTTTCAGGAGAGGATGGCACCTGTACAAGAAGGACGGGTCACAACTATGTTGGAAGGGCACGAATATCCTGGCTGGGAGTTTTGCTAGTGCAGTTCGGGGGGATTTAAACTAGTATGGCAGGGGGGTGGGGATCAAAATATTAGGTCTACAAGTGTAGAGGCTGGGGACAAGCTTGGGGCTGGGTCAAGGCTGGCAAAGAAGAAGAGCACTCTGGGGGAGGATGACCTCACTGGGCCTGGAGGTCTGGAGTGCTTATACTTCAATGCAAGGAGCGTAGCATGTAAGGCAGACGAACTTAGGGCCTCAATGCTCACGAGGAATTTGGAGTTGGTTGCCGTGACAGAGACTTGATTGAAAGAGGGACAGGACTGGCAGCTGAATATTCCGGGGTACAAGTGTTTTAGGCGAGACAGAGGAGGGGCCAAAAGAGGTGGGGGAGTAGCAGTATTAGTTGGAGAGCATATTACAGCGGTGCAGAGGGAGGACAATTCAGAGGGGTCGTGTAACGAGTCAATGTGGGTGGAGCTTAGAAACAGGAAGGGCGCAGTCACTATGTTGGGGGTATACTGCAGGCCCCCCAACAGGCCAAGGGAAGTGGAAGAACGGATATGTCAGGAGATACTGGATAGGTGCAGGAAAAATAGGGTTGTTGGAGTGGGAGAATTCAATTTCCCTGGTATAGACTGGAAATCACTGAGAGCTGGGACTCTGAATGGGGAGGAATTTGTAAAATGCGGACAGGAGGGTTCTTGAAACAATATGTAGACAGCCCGACTAGAGAGGGAGCTCTACTGGACCTAATACTGGGGAATGAACCCGGTCAGGTCTTCAAAGTTTCGGTAGGGAAACATGTGGCAAATAGTGACCACAATTCTGTTAGCTTTAGGATAGTGATGGAAAAGGATGAGTGGTGTCCCAAGAGTAAGGTGTTGGATTGGGGGAAGGCTAACTTTTGTGGGATTAGGCAGAAATTGGCAGCTGTTGATTGGGAGAGGCTGTTTGAGGGTAAATCCACATCTAGCATGTGGGAGTCTTTTAAGGAACAGTTGTTAGGGCTACAGGACAGGCATGTGCCTGTAAAAAAGAAGGATAGGAAGAGTAGGATTTGAGAACCGTGGATAACCAGGGAAATTGAGGGACTGGTCAAAAAGAAAAGAGAGGCGGATGTTAGGTCCAGGCAGCTAAAAACGGAGGGAGCTCTGGAGGAGTACAAAGAAAGTAGGAAAGAACTCAAACGGGAATTAGAAGGGCAAAAAGGGGTCACAAAATGTCTTTGGCAGACAGGATTAAGGAGAATCCCAAGGCATTTTATTCAAAGAACAAAGAACAGTACAGCACAGGAAACAGGCCCTTCGGCCTTCCAAGCCTGCGCCGCTCCTTGGTCCAACTAGACCAATCATTTGTATCCCTCCATTCCCAGGCTGCTCATGTGACTATCCAGGTAAGCCTTAAACGATGTCAGCGTGCCTGCCTCCACCACCCCACTTGGCAGCGCATTCCAGGCCCCCACCACCCTCTGTGTAAAAAACGTCCCTCTGATATCTGAGTTATACTTCGCCCCTCTCACCTAGTGCCCGTGACCCCTCGTGATCGTCACCTCCGACCTGGGAAAAATCTTCCCACTGTTCACCCTATCTATACCCTTCATAATCTTGTACACCTCTATTAGATCTCCCCTCATTCTCCGTCTTTCCAGGGAGAACAACCCCAGTTTACCCAATCTCTCCTCATAGCTAAGTCCCTCCATACCAGGCAACATCCTGGTAAACCTTCTCTGCACTCTCTCTAACGCCTCCACGTCCTTCTGGTAGTGCGGCGACCAGAACTGGACGCTGTACTCCAAATGTGGCCTAACCAGCGTTCTATACAGCTGCATCATCAGACTCCAGCTTTTATACTCTATACCCCGTCCTATAAAGGCAAGAATACCATATGCCTTCTTCACCACCTTCTCCACCTGTGTTGCCACCTTCAAGGATTTGTGGACTTGCACACCTAGGTCCCTCTGTGTTTCTATACTCCTGATGACTCTGCCATTTATTGTATAACTCCTCCCTACATTATTTCTTCCAAAATGCATCACTTCGCATTTATCCGGATTAAACTCCATCTGCCACCTCTCCGCCCAATTTTCCAGCCTATCTATATCCTGCTGTATTGCCCGACAATGCTCTTCGCTATCCGCAAGTCCAGCCATCTTCGTGTCATCCGCAAACTTGCTGATTACACCAGTTACACCTTCTTCCAAATCATTTATATATATCACAAATAGCAGAGGTCCCAGTACAGAGCCCTGCGGAACACCACTGGTCACAGACCTCCAGCCGGAAAAAGACCCTTCGACCACTACCCTCTGTCTCCTATGGCCAAGCCAGTTCTCCACCCATCTAGCCACTTCTCCTTGTATCCCATGAGCCTTAACCTTCTTAACCAACCTGCCATGTGGGACTTTGTCAAATGCCTTACTGAAATCCATATAGACGACATTCACGGCCCTTCCTTCATCAACGGTTTTTGTCACTTCCTCAAAAAACTCCACCAAATTTGTAAGGCACGACCTCCCTCTTACAAAACCATGCTGTCTGTCACTAATTCATACGTTAGGAACAAAAGAGTTGTCAGGGAAAAAATCGGACCTCTCAGGGATAAAATTGGGGAATTATGCTTGGAGCCCAAAGAATTAGGGGAGATCCTAAATGAGTACTTTGCGTCGGTATTCACAAAGGAGGGGGATGTGCTGACTGGGAGTGTCTCGGAGGGGAGTGTTGACCCGTTGGAGAAAATCTCCATTACAAGGGAGGAAGTGTTAGGTTTGTTAGAGAATATAAAAACTGCCAAATCCCCAGGGCCTGATGGAATCTATCCAAGTCTCCTCAGGGAGACGAGAGATGAAATCGCTGGGCCTCTGACGCAAATCTTTGTCTCGTCACTGGACACAGGTGAGGTCCCAGAGGATTGAAGGATAGCTAATGTGGTCCCGTTATTTAAGAAGGGTAGGAAGGACAACCCGGGAAATTATAGGCCGGTGAACTTGACGTCCGTAGTGGGGAAGTTGTTGGAGAAGATTCTTAGAGATAGGATGTATGCGCATTTAGAAAGGAATAAACTCATTAACGATAGTCAGCATGGTTTTGTGAGAGGGAGGTCATGCCTCACAAACCTGGTGGAGTTTTTTGAAGAAGTGACGAGAATGGTTGACGAGGGAAGGGCCGTTGATGTCGTCTATATGGACTTTAGTAAAGCGTTTGACAAAGTCCCTCATGTTAGGCTGGTGAAAAAGGATGGATCTCATGGGATAAAGGGGGAGGTGGCTAGATGGGTGGAGAACTGGCTTGGTCACAGAAGACAGAGGGTGGTAGTGGAAGGGTCTTATTCCGGCTGGATGCCTGTGACTAGTGGTGTTCCGCAGGGCTCTGTATTGGGACCTCTGCTCTTTGTGATTTATATAAACGATCTGGAAGAACGTGTAACTGGGGTGATCAGTAAGTTTGCAGACGACACAAAATTGGCAGGACTTGCAGATGTGAGGAGCATTGTCAGAAGTGACAGAAGGATATAGAGAGGCTGGAAATTTGGGCAAAGAAATGGCAGATGGAGTTCAATAATGATAAATGCGAAGTGATGCATTTTGGTAGAAATAATGTAGGGAGGAGCTATACGATAAATGGCAGAACCATAAAGGATGTAGATACGCAGAGGGACCTGGGTCTGCATGTCCACAGATCCTTGAAGGTGACGTCACAGGTGGAGAAGGTGGTGAAGAAGGCATATGGCATGCTTGCCTTTATAGGACGGGGCATAGAGTATAAAAGTTGGGGTCTGATGTTGCAGATGTATAGAACGTTGGCTCGGCCGCATTTGGAATACTGCACCCAGTTCTGGTCGCCGCACTACCTGAAGGACGTGGAGGCTTTGGAGAGAGTACAGAGGAGGTTTACCAGGATGTTGCCGGGTATGGAGGGGCTTAGTTATGAGGAGAGATTGGGTAAACTGGGGTTGTCCTCACTGGAAAGACGGAGGATGAGGGGTGACCTAATCGAGGTTTATAAAATTATGAAAGGCATAGATAGGGTGAACGGTGGGAAGCTTTTCCCCAGGTCGGTGGTGATGTTCACGAGGGGTCATAGGTTCAAGGTGAAGGGGGGGAGGTTTAACACAGATATCAGAAGGACATATTTTACACAGAGGGTGCTGGGGGCCTGGAATGCGCTGCCAGGCAAGGTGGTGGAGGCGGGCACACTGGGAACGTTTAAGACTTATCTCGATAGCCATATGAACGGAGTGGGAATGGAGGGATACAAAAGAATGGTCTCGTTTGGACCAGGGAGCTGCACGGGCTTGGAGGGCCGAAGGGCCTGTTCCTGAGCTGTATTGTTCTTTGTTCAATTGATAGAGGTGTATAAAATTGTGATGGATATAGATAGAGTGAATGGAAGCAGGCTTTTTCCACTGAGGCTCGGGGAGAAAAAAAACTAGAGGGCATGGGTTAAGGGTGAAGGGGGAAAAGTTTGAGGTGAATATTAGGGGGGGCTTCTTCACACAGAGAGTGGCGGGAGTGTGGAATGAGCTGCCAGATGAAGTGGTGAATGCGGGCTCACTTTTACCATTTAAGAAACACTTGGACAGGTACATGGATGAGAGGGGTGTGGAGGGATATGGTCCAGGTGCAGGTCAGTGGGACCAGGCAGAAAAATGGTTCGGCACAGACAAGAAGAGCCAAAAGGTCTGTTTCTGTGCTGTAATGTTCTATGGTTCTCGGTTCTCAAAGACTGGGAATAGATCGGGGCAGGCTTGGAGGGCCGAAGGGCCTGTTCCTGTGCTTTATTGTTCTTTGTTCTGAGCCCACACCGGACACCCCCCCCCCCGCAGATCCTGTGTCTCATCCCACCATCTCACTTCAACCCACACCTCTGTTTTGCTGTCAATGTCTGTATTTCCCTTACCCCCGCTCTAGATTTCTTTGTTCTGTAACTCTCCCCAACGCCCGACCATTAACTCAGTAAATCCTGCCCTGATTCCATCTACCAAAATGCATGATCTCGCATTTATCTAAATTAAACATCATCTGCCATTTGTCAGCCCACTGGCCCAATTGATCAAGATCCCGTTGCATTCGGAGATAACCTTCACTGTCCACTATGCCACCAATTCTGATGTCATCTACAAACTTACTAACCATGCCTCCTAAATTCTCATCCAAATCAATGTAACACGGGACATGGAGAAATCAGACATTGGTATAGTTAATGCTGGTATTTAGCATCATGCATCAACGCCGCTACCTTTCCCTGACCTGAAATAGATGCTCTATTCAGAAATTATTTAACACTCGGGTATTCCTGGAGGAACAGACGGACGGTGCACAGTGAAACTTTATGCTGTTGATGGCAGCCTAGAATCAGAAAGATTGAAGGAACTCACAAGGTCAATCCTATTTTTGATGTGAGTGGGGTGAGAGAGAGAGTGTTGAGGTGAAGGGGAATTTTGAGGTGAGAGGGTCAGTGTTGAGGTGAGGGGTGTTGCTGTGGACGGTGGGAGTTGAGGTGAGAGGCGGTTACTGAGGTGAGAGGGAGTGTGTTAATGTGATGAGGGAGCTTTCAGATGAGAGGGGAACAACATGGTGTTATATCAATACACACTGATCCAACAAACACTGCCAGGATATTTACTGCAGGGATTAGGTGTGAAGTCAGTCTATCCCCTCACGCTGCCAGCCAGAGTGCGGAGGGAACGGTGACAGCCCTTAAACACGGAGCAAACATCATCTGCAACATCCCATCAAACACTCCAATGTCAGCTACAGAGGTCCAGTGTCACTGCCACCCCATCTTAACTGTGTGACCAGGCTGTCTCATGGCTGCTAAAGTGAAGGTTCAACTTAGTCAGGCAGCCTTCAGGCTCGATATCCGTAAGCTTGCGCCCATCAGACATTTACAAGGATAAGCTGCCTCTACACTCCCATCAAATATCCTCATTGTAGATGCAGCACAGGCCCAGATACACAAACTATCTCCCTCTACACTGTCCAAACACGAATCTCCAGTGCAGGTATAGCAGAGGGTGAGGTACACAGTGTGTACAGGCGAGAGGGGGGGAGCGTTGAGGTGAGAGGGGGAGAGCGTTGAGGTGAGAGGGGGAGAGCGTTGAGGTGAGAGGGGGAGAGCGTTGAGGCGAGAGGGCCAGAGCATTGAGGCGAGAGAGGGAGAGTGTTGAGGCGAGAGGGGGAGAGTGTTGAGACGAGAGGGGGAGAGGGTTGAGGCGAGAGGGGGGAGAGGGTTGAGGCGAGAGGGGGGAGAGGGTTGAGGCGAGAGGGGGGAGAGGGTTGAGGCGAGAGGGGGGAGAGGGTTGAGGCGAGAGGGGGGAGAGGGTTGAGGCGAGAGGGGGAGTGTTGAGGTGACAGTGGGAGTGTGGAGGTGAGAGGGGAATTTTGTGGTGGGGGGTGAGGTTCTGTAACACACTGGTTGGCGCTGCTGCCTCATGGCGCCAAAGACCCGGGTTTGATTCCAGCCTCGGCTCACTCTCTGTGTGGAGTGTGCACGTTCTCCCCTGTCTGCGTGGGAACCTATCCCAGATTTGGGTAAAGAAAAGTTCAATACAGATACATCTCCTCTTGATACTGCCCTCTGAAACCCTCCCAGAACAGTTCCACACGGGATTGCAGACAGAGCAAAGCTCACTCTGCAGTGTCCCATTGAATAGTTCACTGCAAAGGGTGTTTACTCTGTGTCGAATCCCATTCTGAACCATGTTTCTGTATTTGCCATTGGGTTACTGTAAATTGTGCTTCCATTGAACATTTCCAAGGATAGGGACAGCACTGGGTAAAGTGTATGGTCTTGCTGCACTGCCAATTCAAACAGGCTGATAAAAGGGACGTGTATCTTCTGTATCAAACACGTTTCCATCACTGTCCATGAAGTAATCCCAAAACAGCCCCACTGATATTGATATTTTTCATTTGTGCTTTTATAATAACGGTCTTCTGTTCATTTGTTGTTATAGTTTGTGAAATACTCCTTCAGATCTTTCCTAAATACAGTTCAGACATTTGGGAATTCGAATGAATTAATTGCAAACATTTTCTATTGTATAGAACATAGGAAAACTACAGCACAAACAGGCCCTTCGGCCCACAAGTTGCGCCGGTCATGTCCCTACCCACCTAGGCTTATATATAGGCTTACCTAGAAACCATCAATCCTATTAAGTCCCATGTACTCATCCAGGAGTCTCTTAAAAGACCCCATCGAGTTTGCCTCCACCACCACTGACGGCAGCCGATTCCACTCAACCACCACCCTCTGAGTGAAAAACTTACCCCTCACTTCTCCTCTGTACCTATTCCCCAGCACCTTTAACCTGTGTCCTCTCGTAGCAGCTATTTCAGCATTGGGAAAAAGCCTCTGTGAGTCCACCCGATCTATACCACTCAACATCTTGTATACCTCTATCAGGTCACCTCTCATCCTTCGTCTCTCCAAGGAGAAAAGACCGAACTCTCTCAACATATCCTCATAAGGCATGCCATCCAATCCAGGCAACATCCTTGTACATCTTCTCTGCACCCTTTCAATAATTTCCACGTCCCTCCTGTAATGAGGCGACCAGAACTGAGCACAGTACTCCAAGTGGGGTCTGATGAGGGTCTTATAAAGCTGCATCATTATCCCCGGACTCCTAAACTCAATCCCTCGATTGATGAAGGCCAGGTGAAAACTGCCCCAGTTAAGTAAATCAGATTGACCAACTGGTTGCAATCAATGCCAAATGGGGAATAATTGTCCCGTGTAGAAGTGAGAACCCGTTCCATATTGTGATTGTTTGCAGTATTGGGACAGTGAGATGACCCGATCCAACACAAGAACACTTTGCAATATCTCCCAGTAACAGTGAGTCTGTGTGTCAGCGTTAACCAAGCGGGGTGACATTCCCGGAGGGGCTGACATCTCACGCAGAGTGAAAACCAGAATTCAATTGGTGGGGACTGCCTTGTTAAATTCAGTTGGGGATTTATTGAGGGAATTTGTGAAAATGCATGTGGAGATCTTATACAATCTAATTGAAAAACATTTCGAAATCCGTTTCTCCAACTGACTGTACAGAACAGAAGAGGTACATTTATAGAGATCTCAAGGTGAATAACATTAGTTCCAGTCACTGAACACCAGCAGTAACTTTTTAATGCATATCATTTTATACATGTTTCACATGCAGTGAATATATTTATTTTAATTCCGGTCTCTGAGCAGTCAGATATTGATACAGATAATTCTGATATTTAGCACCATGCTCCCACAATGCCACCTCTGCTTGACCTGAAATAGATGCTCTGTTCCGCAATTATTTAAACCAAGTGTATTCGTGGAGGAACAAACTTACATTCTGCATTCAAACTTTATGTTGTTGAGATCAGCCCAGGATCAGAATGATTGAAGGAGCGGAAGGTTTTTGAGACAGTTTGTGTGACGCTGCTGCTGTGTTGCCTTTATTCGTTTTGTAACGTGGGGGTCGCAGGGAATCAGGAGCGACAATATGAGTGAGGTCAGTGATGTATCTGTTTGTCAGTTGGTAATAAGAATGAAGTCGGTGATACACCTGGAAGGTAAAGGCAGTAGGGATGAGGTTAGCCATGCACCTGGATGTGTATTGACAATCAGAGCAATTCAGTAATGTATCAGTGCAGGTTGTGAAAGGAGAGTGCGGTCACTGCTGTTCCTAAATACCTGGTTCCAATAAGAATCAGGTTATTTCTGCATCTGCAGGGACAGGTGCAGCATCGAGGAAACACAAGATAAAACTCCAACTGCAATTTCCCCAGCAAACGCATCCAGGGCAGGGACAGCGTGCGGATGTTTGGGTTGTGCGGAGTGGGGGGGCTGTGTGTGTTGGGGGGAGTGGGAGGGGGGATCCTACAGAATAAAAGTAACGCTACACTGTCCATTTACCTCTCTCCTGGAGCAGGTACAGACCAGTTGGACACAGAAAACTGCCTCTGCACTCTTCCATCAACCTTTACTGCGCAGAGACAATATTAGATCTCTTCGCATTCCCAAAAAAACAGCACGGGGTTATATTCAGAGTGAAGATCCCTCTACACTGACCTATCAAACACTCCCAGGACACGTACAGCACGGGGTTATATACAGACTAAAGCTCCCTCCACACTGTCCCCCGTCAAACACTCCCTGGGCAGATACAGCATGGAGTTAGATACAGAGTAAAGCTCCCTCGACACTGTCCCCATCAAACAGTCCCAGGACAGGTACAGCACGGGGTTAGATACAGAGTCGAGCTCCCTGAACACTGTGCCCCATCATACACTCCTAGGACAGGTACAGCACGGGGTTAGATACAGAGTAAATCTCTTCTACACTGACCCCATGAAACACTCCCAGGACAGATACAGCATGGGGTTCGATACATTCTAAAGCTCCTCTTGCACTATCTCAACCACATGCTGCCAGGACCAGTAAGGTACATGTATCGGTCGAGTCATAGAGGTTTACTGCATGGAAACAGGCCCTTCGTCCAACTTGTCCATGCCGCCATTTTTTTTTAAACCCCGAAACTTATCCCAATTGCCCGCGTTTGGCCCATATCCCTCTATACCCATCTTACCCATGTAACTATTTCAATGCTTTTTAAAAGACAAAATTGTACACGCCTCTACTACTACCTCTGGCAGCTTGTTCTGGACACTCACGACCCTCTGTGTGAAGAAATTGCCCCTCTGGACACTTTTGTATCTCTCCCCTCTCACCTTAAACCTATGCCCTCTAGTTTTAGACTCCCCTACCTTTGGGAAAAGACATTGGCTATCGAGCTGATCTGTGCCCCTCATTATTTTGTAGACCTCTATAAGATCACCCCTCAGCCTCCTCCGCCCGAGAGAAAAAAGTCCCAGTGTATCCAGCGTCGCCTTGTAACTCAATCCATCAAGTCCCGGTAGCATCCGAGTAAATCTTTTCTGCACTCTTTCTAGTTTAATAAAATCCTTTCCATAATAGGGTGAACAGAATTGCACACAGTATTCCAAGTGTGGCCTTACCAATGTCTTGTACAACTTGAACAAGTCATTCCAACTCCTGTATTCAATGTTCTGACCAATGAAACCAAGCATGCCGAATGCCTTCTTCACCACTCTGTCCACCTGTGACTCCACTTTAAAGAAGCTATGAACATGTACCCCTAGATCTCTTTGTTCTGTAACTCTCCCCAGCGCCCTACCATTAACTGAGTAAGTCCTGCCCTGGTTCAATCTACCAAAATGCATGACATCGCATTTGTCTAAATTAAACTCCATCTGCCATTCGTCAGCCCACTGGCCCAATTGATCAAGATGCCATTGCAATTGGAAATAACTTTCTTCACTGTCCACTATGCCACCAATCTTAGTGTCATCTGCAAACGTGCGAACCATACCTCCTATATTCTCATCCAAATCATTAATTTAATGACAAATAACAGTGGGCACAGCACTGATCCCTGAGGCACAGCACTGGTCACAGGTCTCCAGTTTGAAAAACAGTTCTCTGCAACCACTCTCTAGCTTCTGTCAAGAAGCCAGTTTTGTATCTAGTTAGATGGATCACCCGAGATCCCGTGAGGTTTAACCTGATGCCACAACCTTACATGTGGTACCTTGTCAAAGGCCTTGCTGCAGTCCATGTAGACAACATCAACGGCACTGCCCTTATCTACCTTCTTGGGAGAGGGGGGGAGTGCGGGTGCGAGGGGGGGGGGGGTGGAGGGCGGGTGCGAGGGGGGGGTGGAGTGCGGTTGCGAGGGGGGCGTGGAGTGTGGGTGCGAGAGGGGTGGAGTGCAATTTCGAGGGGGGGTGGAGTGCGTGTGCGGGGGGGTGGAGTGCGGGTGCGATGGGGGGTGGAGTGCGGGTGCGAGGGGGGTGGAGTGGGGGTGCGGGGGGGTGTAGTGCGGGTGCGAGGGGGGGTGGAGTGCGGGTGCGGGGGGAGTGGGGTGCGGGTGCGGGGGGGATGGAGTGCGGGTGCGAGGGGGGGTGGAGTGCGAGGGGGGGTGGAGTGCGAGGGGGGGTGGAGTGCGGGTGCGAGGGGGGGTGGAGTGCGGGTGCGGGGTGGGTGGAGTGCGGGTGCGAGGGGAGGTGGAGTGCGGGTGCGAGGGGGGTGGAGAGCGAGTGCGAGGGGGGGTGGAGTGCGGGTGCGGGGGGGATGGAGTGCGGGTGCGAGGGGGGGTGGAGTGCGGGTGCGAGGGGGGGTGGAGTGCGGGTGCGAGGGTGGGTGGAGTGCGGGTGCGAGGGGGTGGAGTGCGGGTGCGAGGGGGGTGGAGAGCGAGTGCGAGGGGGGGTGGAGTGCGGGTGCGCGGGGGTGGAGTGCGGGTGCGAGGGGGGTGGAGTGCGGGTGCGAGGGGGGGTGGAGTGCGGGTGCGAGGGGGGGTGGAGTGCGTGTGAGAGGGGGGTGGAGTGCGGGTGCGAGTGGGGGTGGAGAGAGAGTGTGCGACGGGGGAGTGCGCGTGCGAGGGGGGGTGGAGTGCGGGTGCGAGGGGGGGTGGAGTGCGGGTCCGGGGAGGGTGGAGTGCGGGTGCGAGGGGTGGGGGAGAGGGTGCGAGGGTGGTGTGGAGTGCGGGTGCGAGGCGGGTGGAGTGCGGGTGCGAGGGGGGTGGAGTGCGGGTGCGAGGGGGGGAGAGAGGGTGCGGGGGGCGGGTGGAGTGCGGGTGCGAGGGGTGGGAGAGAGGGTGCGAGCAGATTGTTGAGGTTGAGGAGAGGAGAGGATTGTTGAGGAGATTGGGCAGCACGGTAGCACAGTGGTTAGCACTGCTGCTTCACAGCTCCAGGGACCCGGGTTCGATTCCCGGCTCGGGTCACTGTCTGTGTGGAGTTTGCACATTCTCCTCGTATCTGCGTGGGTTTCATCCGGCTGCTCCGGTTTCCTCCCACAGTCCAAAGATGTGCGGGTTAGGTTGATTGGTCATGCTCAAATTGTCCTTACTGTGTCCTGGGATGCATTGCTTAGAGGGATTCATGGGTTAACATGTCGGGGTAAGAGGGTAGGGCCTGGGTGGGATTGTGGTCGGTGCAGACTCGATGGGCCGAATGGCCTCTTTCTGTACTGTTGGGTTTCTAAGATTTCTAAGAGAGATGGGGAGAGTGCAGGGTAGAGCGAGTGAGCTGGAACGGGGGTTGTTGAGGCCTGGGAGTGTGTTGAGGTTGGAGGGGGAATGTTGATGTGAGAGGGGGAGCATCATGAGGAGGGGGATATCTTGAGTGGAGTGTGAGTGATGTGGTGAGGTTGGAAAATGTTGAGGAGTGGGTCAGTGTTGAGATGTGAGGAGACAGTTGAGATGAGAGGTGAGATTGTTGAGGTGTGAAGGCGGAGAGTGGGTCAGAGACAGACAGTGTTGAGGTGATTTCTGGGCGTGTTGAGGTGAGATGGAGATTGTTGAGGTGTGAAGGAGGAGAGTGGGTCAGAGACAGACAGTGTTGAGGTGATTCTGGGAGTGTTGAGGTGAGATGGAGATTGTTGAGGTGTGAAGGAGGAGAGTGGCTCAGAGACAGACAGTGTTGAGGTGAGATGGAGATTGTTGAGTTCGAGGGGGGAGTGTGGATTTGAGAGCGAGACCGTTGACCAGACGGGGGAATGTTAAGATGAGAGGGAATTGTTGATGTGAGAGAGAGAGATTGTTGAGGTGAAAGGGGTGTGTGGAAGTGAGAGGGAGAGTGATGACATGAGAGGGTGTATTGAGATGAGGGGGGGTTTGTTGACGTGAGAGGGGGGGAAGTTGAGGTGAGATGGCGGGAGCTGAGGTGAGGCAATGTGCTGAGATGAGAAGGGAGAGCTGACGTGATGGGGGGAGAATGTTGTGGTGAGACAGAGGGTGGGATTTGTCCCCCGCGCTCACCCCTAAATCGGATAATCCCACCAGAGGTAATGGGATCTTCACACGGTCTGTGCCCGTCTGCTCCGACTCCCATGCGGTGTGGGACGGGAGATTTATCTCTTGGGGATGTTGAGTTGAGAGTGTGAAGCTGAGTGGGGAGTATAGAGATGAGATGGGTAGTGTTGTGTTGCGTGGGGTAATGTAGAGGTGAGTGGGAGGATTGATGTGAGGGGGGAATATATTAAGGTGGGAGGGGGAGAGTTGTGTTGAGTGGGGGAGTGTTGAGCTGAGAGGGGGTGTTCTGGTGAGAGGGAATGATGTTGACCTCAATGGGAGAATATAGATGTGAGAAGTTGAGTGTTGAGGTGAGAATTTGCCTGTTGCGATGAGAGGGGATGTGTTGAGGTGCGGGGATGTGTGTTGATGTGTGGGGATGTGTTGAGGTGGTGGAGAGTGCTGGGTTGAGGGGAAGTGTTTTTGAGGGGTGAGAGTGTTGAGGTGAGAAGGGGAGTTTTCTCATGAGAGGGACATTGTTCCATTGAGGCACGGCATAGAACATAGAACAGTACAGCACAGAACAGGCCCTTCGGCCCACGATGTTGTGCCGAGCTTTGTCTGAAACCCAGATCAAGCTATTTCCTCCCTATCATCCCGAAGTACTCCATGTGCCTATCCAATAGCTTCTTAAATGTTCCTAAAGTTTCTGACTCCACGATCCCTGCAGGCAGTCCATTCCACACCCCAACCACTCTCTGAGTAAAGAACCTACCTCGGACATCCTTCCTCTATCTCCAACCATGAACCCTATAGTTATGCCCCCTAGTTACCGCTCCATTCACCCGAGGAACTAGTCTTTGAACGTGCACTCTACCTATACCCCTCATCATCTTATAAACCTCTATCAAGTCTTCTCTCAACCTCCTCCGCTCCAAAGAGAAAAGCCCAAGTTCCCTCAACCTTTCCTCATAAGACCTACCCTCCAAACCAGGCAACATCCTGGTAAATCTCCTTTGCACTCTTTCCAGTGTCTCCACATCCTTCTTGTAGTGAGGTGACCAGAACTGCACACAATAGTGTTAAGGTAATGGGGCATGTCGAGCTGAGGGGAGGGATGTTCATATGAGAGGGTTGTGTTGATGTGTGAGGGGGAGTATTAAGGAGAGCGGGGAGTGTTTAGATAGGAGTGGTCGCTGAGATCAGAAGGGGTGGGTTTTGAAATAAGGGAGGTGTGGATCGCAGGCGGTGAATTCGGGTGTGAGGGGGAGAATTTAGAAGCGAGACGGATAGTGTTGAGGAGAAAGGGTGTAATGTCTGTGTGATAGAGATTGTGTAGAGAGGGGAAGGGGAGTATTGAGGTGAGCGGGGGTGTGTTGAGGTGAGGGAGGGTGTTGAAGTGACAGGACAGTCTTGGTGTGAGAGAGAGTGTGTTGGGGCAATGGGGAGTGCTGAGTTGAGAGCGTGAGTGTTAATGTTGTCATGTGAGTGTTCCTTGAAGAATTATTGTTTAAATCATGCAGCTTCCATGGAGGTGGAGCTAACATGTGGCAGTCAGGTGGTATTTTTTTTTGGTATTTTAGTTTTGTTTTGCGAAGCAGTTTAGCAGCAAGCTCAGACGCAATCTCTCTCCTTCTCACTGTCCTTCTCTTTTGAAAAGGCTGTGTTTTGCCAAATAGATTCGACTACAACCTCTGCTGAGTTTCTTCTCAAGGGATTTTGAGCATTCAGCCCAGGAGGCTGGACACGTGTAATAATTCTGCATTAACCTCTGCTGTATTGTGGTGATTTGGAGGGTTTTGTGGATTGGATGTTGGCTTTGGTTGGAACACACCAGAGATATTTCCTTCAGAGTTGTACATTATCGTGGTTGTTGTGTTTCTTGTTTGTTATTGTTAAATGTTCTTGCTAATTGTCTTACTTTAAATGTCAACAATATTCTTAATTAAACTTTGTTTTGAATCAGAGTTCCTCGTGGGTCAGTTCACTCACACCTGAAGTGAAACCTCCCATGCTCCTTCTAGCCAGATTCAAGGTAAAGAGTTACAGCTCACTCGAGCTTCATGGAACACCTGGGAGTATCCAAACTCAGTGAGAACAACTGGGGGCTCCGGGATTGAAAGCTGTATTTCTGGATTGATTTGGGATTAGTGAACTCAAAGACAGTGAGCGGTGAGCAGATTTGTGTTTCCTTTTCAGTTGTTGTATTCCAGTTTAAATAGGGAGTGTGGTTTGGATTAATGTCTCTTTCAGAGGCTCAGAAGTTTCTGCGGGTGGAGGAAGTCACGCAAGTTAACTGACAGATAGTGACTAAAGCAAAGCTTTTGGAACTGGAAACACATTGCAGCTGACATTGCCTGACAGAGTACAGAAAGGAGAGATAATTGTGGAGATAACACAACATTTGGAATTGTCAGAAGCTCAGTCAGAATCGTTGGAAATGACGAGAATTCAGTTACAAATGAAACTGACTCAAGATTAAAAATAGAAATCATAGAAAGAAACCCTACAGTACAGAAAGAGGCCATTCGGCCCATCGAGTCTGCACCGACCACAATCCCACCCAGGCCCTACCCCTATATCCCTACATATTTATCCACTAATCCCTCTAACCTACGCATCTCAGGGCAATTTTTAGCATGGCCAATCAACCTAACCCGCATATCTTTGGACTGTGGGAGGAAACCGGAGCACCCGGAGGAAACGCACGCAGACACAAGGAGATTGTGCAAGCTCCACACAGACAGTGACCCAAGCCGCGAATCGAACCCAGGTCCCTGGAGCTGTGAAGCAGCAGTGCTAATTACTGTGCTACCGTGCTGCCCGGTGTAATGCCTGTGTGATAGAGATTGTGTGGAGAGGGGAAGGGGAGTATTGAGGTGAGCGGGAGTGTGTTGAGGTGAGGGTGTGTGTTGAAGTTACAGGATAGTGTTGATGTGAGAGGGAGAGTAGCTAAAAAGTAGTGAATTAAAACTATTTGAATTACAGGGAAAAGAAAAGGAAAGAGGAACAGCAAGCAAAATAATTAAGTCAATCTGAATTACAGGCAAAAGGGAAAAGGAAAAATAGAAAGACTTTGAACTTCGGAAACTGGCCTTCAAATGTAAACATCGGGTACGATTGGTGGAGGTAAAGGGTAAAGTACAGTCTGAGGGTAGGGATGAGGATAGTGAGAGAATGAGGGGCAGAAAATTAATCAGGAATAGAAAAGGCAACATTACAATCATCATGGGGGACTTCAATATGCAGGTGGACTGGGAAAATCAGGCAGGTCGTGGATCCCAAGGGAAGGAATTAGTGGAATGTTGAAGAGATGGTTTTTGGAGCAGCGTCTAACAGAGCCGACTAGGAAACAGGCAATTCTGGATTTGGCGATGTGTAATGAGGCAGAATTGATCAGGGAACTGAAGGTGAAGGAACCCTGAGGGAGCAGTGATCACAATACGATAGAATTTACCCTACAGTTTGAGAGGGAGAGGCTGGAATCAGATGTAACAGTATTACAATTAAATAAAGGTAATTACAAAGACATGAGGGAGGAGCTGGCCAGAGTTGATTGGAAAGGGAGCCGAGCAGGGGAGACAGTGGAACAGCAATGGCAGGAGTTTTTGAGAGTTATTTGAGAGGCACAACAGGAATTCATCCCAAGGAGGAGAAAACATGCCACAGGGAGGACGAGGAATCCATGGCTGACGGGGAAGCCAAGGACAGCAAAAACACAAAAGGGAAAGCATCCTTAGTGGCAATGATTAGTGGGAAGGCAGAGGATTGGGAAGCCTTTAAAAGCGAGCAGAGGACAGCTAAAAAAGCAATAAGGGGGGAGAAGATGAAATATGAGTGTAAGCGAGCTCGTATTATAAGAAAAAGACAGGAGGAGTTTTTCCAATATATAAAAGTTAAGAGAGAGGCAAAAATACCCATTGGATCACTGGAAAATGAGGTTGGAGGAGGAATAAAAGGAAACAAAGAAATGGCAGAGGAACTGAATACTTTGCATCAGTCTTCATGGTTGAAGACACCAGTGGGATGCCAGAGCTCCAGGAGAGTCGGGGGGCACAGCTGAGTGTAGTAGTCATTACTAAGGAGGAGGTTCTGGGGAAACTGAAACGTCTGAAGTTGGATAAATCACCTGGACCGGATGGACTACACCCCAGGGTTCCAAAATAGATAGCTGAGGAAATTGTGGAGGCATTGGTGGTGATCTTTCAGGAATCATTGGAGGCAGGGAGGGTCCCAGAGAACTGGAAAGTAGCTGATGTAACACCGCTGTTTAAGAAGGGAGGGAGGCAGCAGATGGGAAATTATAGGCCGGTTAGACTGACTTCGTTCATTGGCAAGATTTTAGGTTCATTATTAAAGGTGAGATCGCAGTGTACTTGGAAGTGCATGATAAAGTAGGACTGAGTCAGCCCGGCTTTGTCAAGGGGAGCTCATATCTGACCAATCTGTTCGAGTTCTTTGAGGAGGTAACAAGGAAGTTAGATAGGGAGGACCGGATTTATTTTGATTTCCAGAAGGCCTTTGATAAGGCGCAGCATAGGAGACTGTTATATAAGTTAAGTGCCAATGGTGTTGAGGGCAAGATCCTGGCATGGATAGAGGATTGTCTGACTGGCAGAAGGCAGAGAGTGGGGATGAAGGGATCGTTTATCAGGATGGCAGCCAGTAACCTAGTGGTGCGCCTCAGGGATCGGTGCTGGGACCACAACTTTTCACAATATACATTAATAATTTGGAAAATTAAAATGAAGGCACTGTTGCTAAGTTTGGTGATGATGCAATGATATGCAGAGGGAGAGGGAGTATTGCGGAAGTGGGCGGGGGGAGGGGGAGGAGGAGGGCTGCAGAAGGACCTGGACAGGTTAGGAGAGTGGGCAAAGAGGGGGCAGATGGAATACAATGAGGAAAAGTGTGAGCTTATGCACTTTGCAAGGAGGAATGGAGGCATAGACTATTTTCTAAATGGGGAAATGCTTTGGAAATCAGATGCACAAAGGAATTTGGGAGGCCTTGTTCAAGATTCTATAAAGGTTAACCTGCAGGTTGAATCGGCAGTTAGGAAGGCAAGTGGAATACTGGCAATCATGTCGAGAGGCCCCGCACCAGGTTCAGACCCAACCAGGTTCAGACAGAGACGCTGTTCATATTCACACAAGGTTCGGACTCGGATCATGTTCAGATTCACACCGTGTACAGACTCACCTCAGCTTCACAATCATAGAAACATTGAAATATAGGAACAGCAGGAGCAGGCCATTCGGCCCATGGAGCCAGCTCCGACATTCAGTTTGATCATGGATCATCATCAACTTCAATATCCTGACCCAAGAGCAAAATATAATTTCTTCCTGAAATCACGAAAGGTTTTGGCCTCAGCTACTTTCTGTGGTAGCGAAGTCCATAGATCATCAGAGTGGAGAAATTTCTCCTCACCTCTGTTCTAAAAGGTTGATGCTTATCCTCAAACCATGAACCCTAGTCCTCAACTCCCTGAGCATCAGGAACATTCTTTCTGAATCTACCCTGTCTAAACATCGTCCAATAATATATGTTTCACTCGAATGAACTGCAATGAATAAAGCCCTAACCGACTTAGTCTCTCTTCATATCACAGACTTGCCATCCCAGGAATCAGCCTGGTAAACATTCGCTGTACTCCCTCTATAGCGAGGATATCCTTCCTCAGATAAGCACACCGAAACTGCACACAATACTCGAAGTGTGGCCTCAGCAATGCCCTGTACAACTGCAGTGACACATCTCTCTTCCTGTACTCCAATCTTATCCCTATGAAGGGCAGCATTACAGTTGTCTTCTTTACTGCCTGTTGTACATGCGCGCTGACTTTCACTTACTGATGCATACAGACACCAAGGTCCCGCTGAGTATCCACCTCTCTCAATTTACACCCATTCAAATAATAATCTGTCTTCCTATTATTGATGCTAAATTGGATAACCTCACATTTACCCACATTTTACTGCAACTGCTTTGCACATGCCCACACATTGAGCCTGTTCAAATCACACTGAAGCATGTCTGCATGTTTCTCACAGCTCACCCTCACAAACCTTTTATCAACTGCAAATTTGGAGATGATACATTTAGTTCCATTTTCAGAATAATTAATATATGATGTGAGCAGTTGGGGTCCGTGCACAGATTCCTGCAGTACCCCACCAGACACTGACTGCTAATCAGAAAAAGGCCCATTTATTGCCAACTCTTTGCTTTCTATCAGTGAACCAGCTTTCTATCCATCTCAAAACATTGCCAGCAATCTCATGTGGTTTCACTTTACATGGCAGTCTGCTATGTGAGAACTTGTCAAAAGTCTTCTAAAAGTCTCAATAAACACATCTGCTCACGCCACTTTCTGAACTGTAATGTCTGGGGGACACCTACCCGCACTGGACCTGGTCGTAAGGGACCGGGCAGTAAGGGACACAAGACACAGCAATACCTCTCCACCCACTTCCCTAAACTCCCACACTTACCCCAACTCTCAGTGCTTCACTCTCTGCAGCTTGTACTCTGTGGAGTTCCCTGAGTGGGCACATTTCACAGGCCTCAGTTTGGTACTTTATATTTGCCCGTGTCCAACTCATGAACCTGATTGAAGTCACTGCACCCCCTTCCCCTCTAGGTCTGAAAACCGCCGAGCGCTGACCACCTTGGAAGCCTTTTTTGGAGTTTCAATGCTGGGTCCGGTTCCTGCTGCTCAGCCTCGGAAGTGAGTGGGGTTCAGCAGACCGGAGCTCGCCTCTTCCACCATGAGCGTGTGGCCCGAGTTCCCTTTATCGGGTGACAATGTGATCGAGAGGCTAAACCCACTGTGTCCATTTCAGACTCCGAGGTTCCCACTGGCGGAGATGGAGAACAGGAGCCGGAGTGCCTGGAATTCTTTCCAAAGTTCCCGGTCTGCTGGGAATTGATTTTTCCTGCACGGCCTGGGGCTTCATCGCTTGTAGATGATTGAAGCATTCCCATAGGATGGTATCTCCCAAGCGGACTTGATCGGAAACTGACCCTGTTCCAGACTCGACCGTGCCTCATAACCACGCGGATCCATTGCCATGATTCTTTACCAATAACCTATCACCTGCCTACAGGTGCCTCTCCCGGCTGGTGGGAACGGCACTGGCTGTTAGCTCCCGCCCTCAGAAGGTCAGACTTAACACTGGGCGGAGTGAACTTCCCATCAACAACTCTGCTGGGGCTATTCCAGTTGTTGAAGAGGGGAGGTCGGGGGGAGGTTGGAGGGTGTCATTCTGTAATTGAAGATGAAATCTGGATGGTTTGGTGTCCAAAGAGACTGAGGGATGGTATTTTGAACCTGCTTTTACTGTTTGGGCCGCTCTTTCTGCCAGGCCATTGGATGATGGGTAATATGACACTGCCCTAACGTGTCAAATTCTGTCCACCTTCATCGAATGCACAAATTCCTGGCTGATGAAGGGTGGTCCATTTTCAGAAACTATCACCTGCGGGATCCCGGGTGTCATGAAAGAGGTGTGAAGTTTCTCCACTCTTGTCCTTGTGTTTGAGTAACTCACCCTGTGTCCGGCCATCCATTTTGAATCAGCATCTACCATTACCAGGAACATCGACCCCATGAACGGACCGGCACTCTCCGTGTGCAGCCACGTCTACGGATGTCCTGGCCATTCCCAAGTGTGAAGAGTAGTAATTGGTGGTACTTCTGCCCTTGTTGATATTGTCAACACTGACCCACGGGCAAATATTCGTAGCCATACCTGGCCACCAGACATGTCAACTTGGAGGATCTTCAGTTTGCCACTCCTGGGTGGCCTTGGTAAAGTTCACCATGGGATGGTGACCCTGGCTCAGGATGACACTCTTGAACCCCAAAGGCGTGTGCCATCTTCCACAGTCAGCTGCTGTCTGCCATTCCAATATGGGTGCAATTCAGGCTGTAACGGCCTTTTGGATTCCCCCATCAGCACTCGCTGCTTCAATTCATTCAGGAATGGGTAATCTTACGTCCACAGCCGAATCTTATTGGCTGCCACTGGGAGAGTTTTGAGAAAGTTCATGATTACCGTCTCTTCCATTGGGAATATGACGAGTGTCTGTTAATCGTCGCCAACTCCAGGCACCGACCTGAACGACTCGGCCTCCTGGACGGTGTTCCAATCAATAATGGTCGGCGGACAGTAATAAAGCCCACAGCTGGATATGAGCCAATATTATGGGCCGCACCGTCATGCAGGTCCTTCTGGAATTTCTTTGCCCAAACTATCACCGTAGACGAGGTGTCACAGTGGTTAGCGCTGCTGCCTCATAACGCCGGAGACCTGGGTTCAATTCCGGGCTTGGGTCATTGTCTGTGCGGAGTCTGCACATTCTCTCCGTATCTGCGTGGGTTTACTCTGGTTTCTCTGGTTTCCTCCCACTGTCTGAAAGACGTGCTGGTTAGGTGCAGTGTCCATGCTAAATTCTCCCTCAGTGTTACCCGAACAGGCACCAGTGAGTGGCGACTAGGCGATTTTCGCATTAACTTCATTGCAGTGTTAATGTAAGCCTACATTTGACACTTTATAAATATTAAACTTCCTCTGAGTATGAATTGTTGAATATCGCTGGGAAACCTCATCTAGCTGTCAGTATAAGTGCACGTGAATAAGTTCATAATTGGAAACAAGAATCCTCCTGCCAGCTTTGAAGCTAAGTCCTCGATCAGAGGGATTGGGAATTTATCCAGCTGTGAGAAACAGTTTACCGTTTGTTTAAAATTTCCCAGTACAAAGTATTTGTATTCACTCTTGGGACTTGGGTGTCACTGGCCGGCCAGCATTTATTGCCCATCCCTAGTTGCCCATGTTCAGAGGGCAATTAAGTGTCAACCACTTTGAGTCACATTTAGTCCTGACCACATAAGGACGACAGATTTCCTTCCCTGGGACATTGGTGAACCAGATGTGTTTTTCCGAAAATCGACAATGCTTTTATGGTCACCAGCTGATTCTGAATTCCAGATATATTTATTCAAATTCCACCATCTGCTGTGACGGGATTCGAACCCGGGTGCACAGAACTTTAGCTGAGTTTCTGTATTAATAGTGTAGTGATAAAACCACCAGTCCATCACATCCACACCCAGAGTGTACACACCCTGACTTCCGGTAACCGAGACACACCATATTATATACGTCTGCAGGGCTCCCGGATTGGACAGCATTAACTGTCTCAAACAGGGAGCTGATATTCCAATAACTCTACCTGATGGTTATCGTTAAAGTCATTAAGTCTGTCTCTCTCTGTCTCTTTCTGTCTTTCTGTGCATCCCTCTCTGTATATCTCTCTCTCTCTCTCTCCGCCTGTTTCTCTGTGTCTCTTACTGTCTCTCTGCATCTCCCTCATTCACCTTCTCTCTACACTCTTCCTCTGTGTCTCCTCCCCTCTCAGTCTCACTCTCCTTGTCCCTCTCCTTCTCTGTCCCCCTTTTCTTATTTCTCTGTCTTTCTCTCTCTCTCTACCTCGCTCTGTCTTTTGCTCTTGCTGTGTCCATTGTACTCATTCAGTCTCACTGTTTCAAATTCACTGACGCTCTCTGTCTCTGTTTCTCTCTGCCTCCCTTTCTGTCTCCCTTTCCGTTTTAGTCTCCCTCTCTCGTTACATCCTTCCATCTGTATCCCTTTCTCATTCCCTGTCCATCTCCCTCCCCATTTCCCCCAATCTCTATCCCTGTTTTTCTCGCTCTGGGAGAGTCCCTATCTGTCTCTGTTCTTTCTCTCTCTCTCTCTCTCTCGCTCTCTCTGTTTCTCTCCCTGTATCTGTTAGAAACTCTTTCAAACTGTGTCACGCTCCATGTATTTGTACCCTTCCCTCTCTCTGTCAACCACCGTCTCTCTATCACTCCCAGTTTTGCTCTCACTGCGCTCTCTCTCTCTTTATCTGTCACTCTCTCTGTCTCTGTGAGGCTGTTTGTTATTTATATTTGAAAGTCCAATAGGAAGATTCAGGGGTCTTGTAGTTGTAGTTTCCTCTCAGGGTCTAATGAGTTGAAGAATTGCACTAAGGGGAGCTTTCAGCAGATTGATTAGCTGCTGCCTGAAGTGAGTCTGTGTCACAACATAAATGGCAGTGTTTGTACAACAACTTGTGAGTTGCAACATGAAACCAAATTCCATAACACAATAATCGAACCATACCGACTCATAGCCCAAATCATACATCCGACTCCATATAGAATAAACCATTAATGTCGACCATAAGAGGATGAAATTGGCTGAGATAACAAACAGTAAAATGATGGATTTCCTGCGACTCTCCATCTCAGGGTCTCTGGGATGCTCCCCACTGCTGTGAGTCCGGAGTCTCCTGCGGGCTCTGCTGCTCATTAAAATGTGTCTGACGGTGAAAACGTTGAGCAGCAGAATCAGGGCGAACGGCACAGTCGGGGTTAGAATGTTGTGGAGGAACTCGATTGTTGTCCAGACCGGAGATAACATCACATCCATTGTGAACAAACAAAACCTGGGGTCGTTCCACAGCCAATATCTATTTAATAACATAAAATACCAGGAAATGTTCTTTAAACAGCTCAGCACCGTCACTGTTCCCAGAACCACAGCCGCCGATTTCTCACTGCAATATTTAGTCTTCAGCTTGGGGCAGCAAATGGCCACAAATCGATCAAAGGTGAAAGTGACGGTGAACCAGACAGAACAGTCAGTGGCTGCATAAAGCAGGACGGCGTGGATGTTACACACGGGGAGCGACAGCAGGAAATCAAACTGTTCCCAATAAACAATGGGAATGTGTCTGAATATCAGGTCGAGGATAACGACCAGCAGATCCCCGGCTGACATGGCCACCAGGTAACGAGTCACACATTTGGACAGACCACAGTTTCTGCTCGTCAGTGTCACAATTGTGATTATGTTCACTGTCAGGAAGGGAAATAAAGAATAAAATTAGACAGGATTCAGGGAAAGAAGTTACCATTTGGACTGAGGATGGGTTGAAATAAAAAAGAATGTACACACATAAAATCACTTATTTTTTTTAAATCCAGCACGTCTTTTGCAGTGTGAGAGGAAAGTGGAGCATCCGGAGGAAACCCACACAGACACGGGGAGAAGGTCCAAACTCCACACAGACAGTGACCCAAGCCTGGAATTGAACCCAGCTCCCTGACGCTGTGAGTCAGCAGTGCTAACCACTGTGTCACCGTGCTGCTCCATGGTAGCAACACAGTGGTATACATTTGGGAGAGAGATTTCCGGGGAGTCCACAACATTGACCCTCACTCAGCTACAATTAAATAGCCCCCCTCCCTTGTGGGGGATTTGGAGGGTATGAAGGATGAGGGAGTAAACCTTACAGAAAATCCAGACTGGAGTCCTGTAGATGGTAATCTGTCGTCTCTCAGACAGTTTACTGACAACCCCTGCAACAGAGCTGGGACCAAAGAGGGCTGGTTTGACCCTTGCCTCTGGACAATACTAACAATTGGCAGAGGGAGATCCTGATGCCTTGACAGCACAGAATCTCTATTATATTTACACAGAACTGTAGCCTGGAGAGGAGATCACAGCATTGTGGCCACTGTTAGCGCAACACAGGAAAAAATTGTAATCTCACACTCGATTGGCACAGAACACAACTTCCAGTGTTTGCTTTCAAGAGTGGGAGAAAGCTTCAGGGTTCAGCGAATCGCTATCGTCCATAATGCTCAGTGCGATTACTGCTGTCCCACGTTGGTCTCCTGGACCAGTGCAGCTGCATCAGTCCTCTCTCGGCAGGAAGGTTGCCAATCTATGCACCAGGTAAAACTCAAACGAAGGCCAGTACCAAAGGAAAAGCCAAGCAGGCTGCCTTAATGCCTATCGTCCGGTGACTCTGATGTCCAATATTATGAAATGCATCAAAAGGTTGGTCATGGCATGAATCAGTTCCGGCTTCCCAGATTGCCTGGATCCACGACAGTTCACCGACATCCACAACAGGTCCACAATGCCATCTCCCTGGCCCGACAGTGAACCCTGGAACACAGACTCGTGTTTATCAACTCCAGCTCAGCCTGCAACACCAATCGTCCTCCGAAACTCATGTCCAAAGTCCGTGGCCCTGGGCTGGGCTCCTGCCTCTGCAATTGGATCCTCCACTTCCTAATCCATAGAGAGCAAAATTAAGGACAATGAACAACATCTCCTTCACAATCATCCTGAACAGCGGTGCCCCGTAAGGCTGCGTCCTCAGCCCCTTACTATACTCCTTATGCACTGGTGACTGTGTGGCCAAATTCCCCTCCAACTCCATTTCCAAGTTTGCTGATGACACCTGCAGTGGGTCGGAGGAAGAGACACAGAATCTGGTGTACTGGGGCGACAACAATAATCTCTTCCTCAATGTCAACAAAGCAAATTGACTTCTGGAAGCCTAGTGGAGTACATGCCCAGGTCTACATCAATGGGATGAAGTTGACATAGTCGAGAGCTTCACGTTTTAGGGTCCACATCACGAAAAACCTTTCCTGGTTCCTCCATGACGTCCCTATAATTAAAAAAGTCTCCGAACGCCTCTATTTTCTCAGAGGTTTACAGACATTTGGCATGTCAGCTGCGACTCTCACCAATTTTACAGATGCACCATAAATTACATTCTAGCTTGGTATGGCTCCTGCTCTGTCCAATACTGCGAGAAACTTCAAAGCTTGGTGAATGCAGACCAGTCCATCAATCAAACCAACCTCCCACTCATTAACTCTGTCTAAACTTCCCGTTGCCTCACAAAAGCAACCAGCCTAATTCAGGATTAGCGCACCACGGACATCAACTCTTCTCACTTGTTCCATCAGAGAAAAATATAAAGAATGTGTGAGGACATGACCAACCGACTCATAGAATCATAGAATCACTACAGTGCAGAAGGGGGCCATTTGACCCATCGAGTCTACACCGACAACAATCCCACCCAGGCCCTATCCCCAAAGCCTGCTAATCCCCCAAACATACATATCCCAGGACGCTAATGGGCAGTTAACATGGCCAATCAACCTAACCTGCACATTTTGGACTGTGGGTGAAAACCGCAGCATCCGGAGCAAACCCATGCAGACACGGGCAGAATGTGCAAATTCCACACAGACAGTGATCCAAGCCACGAATCGAACTCGGGTTCCTGTGAGACAGCAGCGCTAACCATTGTGCCACCATGCTGCCGGCTCAGGAACAGCTTCTCTGCTGCCACCAGACGTTTGAATGGACCCACATTGCATTAAGATGATCATTTACTACATCCTAGCTATGACTGCAGCATTACATTCTGCCCTCTCTCCTTCTCTATGTACAGTATGCTTTGTCTGTATGGCACTCAAGCAACAACACTTTTCACTGTATATCCAATGTTATGAAATGCATCAAAAGCTTAGTCATGGCATGAATCAATTCCGGCCTCCCAGATTGCCTGGATACACTACAGTTCACCAACCTCCCCAACAGGTCCACAGACACCATCTCCCTGGCCCAACACTGAACTCTGTAACACTGTAACCCTGAACATAGAGAAGGAGAGAGTGCAGAATGTCATGTTGGACTCAGAGCTCGGGTGTAGAATAAGATCATCTGAATGCGATGTGGGTCCATTAAAACGTCAGATGGCAGCAGAGAAGAAGCTGTTCTTGAGTCGGCAGCATGGTGGCACAATGGTTAGCACTGCTGTCTCACAGGAACCTGAGTTCGATTCCCGGCTTGGGTCACATATTTATTATATGTGAAAATAATAAACCAAATCAAATCAGTCTTTCACATCTCAAGCTGAAACATCAGCACGATGTGCCCTGAACTTACCAATGAACTTATGCAGGTTGATGATGTACACGGGACGGCTGTGATCGAGACTGAATTTACAAGGCTGAATGTGGACATTGGGGAGCTGCGAGAAACTGGACTTGCTCACAGTGGTTTCTTTCCAGAGGAACACCACACGTTCTTGTAATAGGAGAAATCCCAACAGGCGAGATGTGAGAATGGAACAAAGTTTAAAAAGAAGCTTCACTGGTGCTGATGGAATCCCAGGAATTGAAATTGGATCCCTGATGCTGTGAGGCAGCAGTGCTAACCACTGTGCCATACTGCCATCCTGCAAGGTGCCCTGGAGATATCCAAGATCACGGCCAGGACACCACCATCAGCATATCCGTGATAGGGAAATGATTGGAAAACAATCTGAGGGACAGAATTAATCTCCACTTCGAGAGGTAAGGATTTATGAACAATAGTCAGCGTGCCTTTGACAGGGGGAGATCATGTCTAACAATTCGCTGGAATATATTGAGGAGGTGACTGGATGAGGAGATGAGGGAAGTGCAGTCGATGTAGTCTACGTGTTCTTCAGAAAAGCTTTTGACAAATATGGAAGACTGAACAAGGAAGTGATTCCGATTGGAACCAGGTCAATTTGGTAAATTATATTCAAAATGGCTGAGTGGCAGAGGGTGATGGTGGAAGGTTGTTTTTGTGACTGCAAGCCTGTGTTCAGTGGGGTTCCACAGGGATCGATGCTGGGTCCCTTGCTGTTTGGAGTGTACATTGATGGTCGAGACATGAATGTGTGAGGTGTGATCAGTAAGTTTGCAGTTGATACAAAAATTGGTGGTGTGGTAAATATTGAGGAGGAAAGCCTTAGATTACAGGAATCATAGAATCCTACAGTGCAGAAGGAGGCCATTCAGCCCATCGAGTCTGCACTGAGCACAATCCCACCCAGGTGATATCCCCTGAACCCCATGCATTTACCCAAGCAATTCTCCCTGACAGTAAGTCCAGTATATCCTGGCCAATCCACCTAACCCACAAGTCTTCAGACTGTGGGCGGAAACTGGAGCACCCGGAGGAAACCCATGCAGACACGGGGAGAATGTGCAAACTCCACACAGATGTGGTCCAAGCCAGAAATCGAACACACGTCCCTGGCGCTGTGCGGCAGCAGTGCTAACCAGTGTGCCACCGTGCTGAGGAAACTGAAAGGCTGGGCAAATGGGCAAATGTAATTTACACCTGACGAATGTGAGGCCGTGCATTTGGGACGACTATCCGGGCAAGGAAATGTACCATGTCCGGTCGAGTCTGAGGAAGTGCAGAGGACCAGAATGAATTTGGGGTGCATATATGTGGATCCCTAAAAGCAGCAAGACAGGTAGATGAGGTGGTTAAGACGACATGTAGGATACTTGCCTTTAGCAGCCGCAGCATAGAATATAAGAGCTGGGAGGTGATGATGGAAGTTTATAAAACGCTGGTTAGACCAGAGCAAGAGAACTGTGTACAGCTCTGGTCATCACACTCCAGGAAGGATGTGATTACACTGGAGACGGTGGAGAGGAGATTCACCAGGATGCTGCCTGGGCTGGAGAGTTTCAGCTATGAGGAGAGGCTGGTTAGGCTGGGTTTTTTACCTTCGAGCAGAGACGGCTGGAGGTGGAGTGGGTGTAGTGGGTGTTGGTGGGGAACGCTTTCAGGTGGGGGCCGGGTGGCGGGGGCGGAACTGAGTGATATGAACAAAATTATGTGGCACACGGATAGGAAGAAACCTTTTCCCTTCAGTAGAGGTGTCAATAACCAGAGGGGCGTGGATTTAAGGTAAAGGGCAGATTGTTGTGTTGATTTGAGGGAAAATGTCTCCATCCACAGGGTGCTGGGATCTGCAGCTCACGGCCTGAAAGGATGGTAGAAGCGGGAACAATCACAAGAGGCATTTAGATCAGCAACTCAAACGCCACAGCATATAATTATTAAACTAGAAAGAGTGCAGACAAGATTTACTCGGATGCTCCTGGGACTTGATGGATTGAGTTATAAGGAGAGGCTGAATAGACTGGGACTTTTTCTCCTGGAGTGGAGGAGGCTGTGGGGTGATCTTATAGAGGTCCATAAAATAATGAGGGGCACAGATCAGCTCGATAGTCAATATCGTTTCCCAAAGATAGGGGAGTTTAAAACTGGATGGCACAGGTTTAAGGTGAGAGGGGAAAGATACAAAAGGGTCCAGAGGGGCAGATTTTATCACACAGAGGGTGGTGAGTGTCTGGATCGAGCTGCCAGAGGCAGTTGTAGAGGCGGGTACAATTGTATTTTTTTTAAAGCGTTTAGATAGTTAAATTGGTACGATGGGTATCGAGGGATATGGGGCAAATGTGGGCAATTGGGATTAGTTTAGGGGTTTAAAAAGAAAAGGCGGCATGGATAAGATGGGCCGAAGGGCCTGTTTCCCTTCTGTAAACTCTATGACAAGGCTGTGGATCGAGTGCTGGAAAATGGGATTGGATTGGATAGGTGTTTGATGACCAGTTCAGACATAATGGCCGAATGGCCTCATTTCGTGCTGTTAAAACTCGATGGCTGTTGGACCACCCACAGCAGTGGCCCCACCACTTGCAGCTCTCACAGCGCTGGCTGGGATACGGAGCATGTACCAAACCGACCTGGTTGCAAATGCGCAATTGCAGCCAGCAGTGAGCTGCCTGGTCTGAGAGTGACATCTGTCAGCTCTCTGCTGCTGCAGCTCGCTTCAACACAGCAGCTGCCCCCAGGTAGTCCGGGGGTCCTCAGCTCTTTCTGAACAGCCCCCGACCAGATATAGACCCAGCCCCCGCCCCACCACCTGGACCAATCACCCTCCATTCCCCCACACTAATTGCATGCAGTATATCAGCAGGGCACGTCTCCCTAACCCACTGTGCATGCAGAGAGGCAGCGAGACCTCCTCCCTACCCCACTGTGCATGCAGAGAGGCAGCGAGAACCCCTCACTACCCCACTGTGCATGCAGAGAGGCAGCGAGACCCCCTCCCTACCCCACTGTGCATGCAGAGAGGCAGCGAGACCCCGCCCTACCCCACTGTGCATGCAGAGAGGCAGTGAGACCCCCTCCCTACCCCACTGTGCCGACAGAGAGGCAGCGAGACCCCTCCCTACCCCACTGTGCATGCAGAAATGCTGCGAGACCCCCTCCCTACCCCACTGTCCATGTAGAGAGGTAGCGAGACCCCCTCCCTACCCCACTGTCCATATAGAGAGGCAGCGAGACCCCCTCCCTACCCCACTGTGCATGCAGAGAGGCAGCGAGACCCCCTCGCTACCCCACTGGGCATGCAGAGAGGCAGCGAGACCCCCTCCCTACCCAACTGTGCATGCAGAGAGGTAGCGATACCCCCTCCCTACCCCACTGTCCATGCAGAGAGGCAGTGAGACCCCCTCTCTACCCCACTGTGCATACAGAGAGGCAGCGAGACCCCCTGCCTACCCCACTGTCCATGCTGAGAGGCATCGAGACCCACTACCTACTCCACTGTGCATGCAGAGCTGCAGCGAGACCCCCTCCCTACCCCACTGTGCATGCAGAGCGGCAGCGACACCCCTCCCTACCCCACTGTGTATGCAGAGAGGCCGCGAGACCCCCTCCCTACCCCACTGTGCATGCAGAGAGGCCGCGAGACCCCCTCCCGACCCCACTGTGCATGCAGAGACGAAGCGAGACACCCCACCCTACCCACTGTGCATGCAGAGAGGCAGCGAGACCCCCTCCCTACCCCACTGTGTATGCAGAGAGGCCACGAGACCCCCTCCCTACCCCACTGTGCATGCAGAGACGCAGCAAGACCGCCCACCCTACCCCACTGTGCATGCAGAGAGGCAGCAAGACCCGCTCCCGACCCCACTGTCCATGCAGAGAGGCAGCAAGACCCGCTCCCTACCCCACTGTCCATGCAGAGAGGCAGCGAGACCCCCCTCCCTACCCCACTGTCCATGCAGAGAGGCAGCAAGACCCGCTCCCTACCCCACTGTCCATGCAGAGAGGCAGCAAGACCCGCACCCTACCCCACTGTCCATGCAGAGAGGCAGCAAGACCCGCTCCCTACCCCACTGTTCATGCAGAGAGGCAGCGAGACCTCTCCCTACCCCACTGTGCATGCAGAGACGCAGCAAGACCCCCCACCCTACCCCACTGTGCATGCAGAGAGGCAGCAAGACCCGCTCCCTACCCCACTGTCCATGCAGAGAGGCAGCAAGACCCGCTCCCTACCCCACTGTCCATGCAGAGAGGCAGCGAGACCCCCCTCCCTACCCCACTGTCCATGCAGAGAGGCAGCAAGACCCGCTCCCTACCCCACTGTCCATGCAGAGAGGCAGCAAGACCCGCACCCTACCCCACTGTCCATGCAGAGAGGCAGCAAGACCCGCTCCCTACCCCACTGTTCATGCAGAGAGGCAGCGAGACCTCTCCCTACCCCACTGTGCATGCAGAGACGCAGCGAGACCCCTCCCTACCCCACTGTGCATGCTGAGACGCAGCGAGACCCCTCCCTAACCCACTGTCCATGCAGAGAGGCAGCAAGACCCGCTCCCTACCCCACTGTCCATGCAGAGAGGCAGCGAGACCCCCCTCCCTACCCCACTGTCCATGCAGAGAGGCAGCAAGACCCGCTCCCTACCCCACTGTCCATGCAGAGAGGCAGCAAGACCCGCACCCTACCCCACTGTCCATGCAGAGAGGCAGCAAGACCCGCTCCCTACCCCACTGTCCATGCAGAGAGGCAGCGAGACCTCTCCCTACCCCACTGTGCATGCAGAGACGCAGCGAGACTCCTCCCTACCCCACTGGGCATGCAGAGACGCAGCGAGACCCCTCCCTACCCCACTGTCCATGCAGAGAGGCAGCGAGACCCCCCACCCTACCCCACTGTGCATGGAGAGAGGCAGAGAGACCCTCCCTACCCCACTGTGTATGCAGAGACGCAGAGAGACCCTCCCTGCCCAACTGTGCATGCAGAGAGGCAGCGAGACCCCCTCCCTACCCCACTGTGCATGCAGAGTGGCAGTGATGCCCCCCACCCTACCCCACTGTCCATGCAGAGAGGCAGCGAGACCCCCCTCCCTACCCCACTGTCCATGCAGAGAGGCAGCAAGACCCGTTCCCTACCCCACTGTCCATGCAGAGAGGCAGCAAGACCCGCTCCCTACCCCAATGTCCATGCAGAGAGGCAGCGAGACCCCCTCCCTACCCCACTGTCCATGCAGAGAGGCAGCAAGACCCGCTCCCTACCCCACTGTCCATGCAGAGAGGCAGCAAGACCCGCACCCTACCCCACTGCCCATGCAGAGAGGCAGCAAGACCCGCTCCCTAGCCCACTGTCCATGCAGAGAGGCAGCGAGACCCCCCTCCCTACCCCACTGTGCATGCAGAGATGCAGCGAGAACTCTTCCTACCCCACTGTCCATGCAGAGAGGCAGTGATGCCCCCTCCCTACCAACACCAATCACGTGCAGAGTGGCAGCGGGGACCACCCCGCCCCACAGACAGCGGGCAGAGTGGTAACGGGACACTGTCTGACCCAGCAACTACATTCAGTGCAGGCCCCGCTACCTTCAGGCCCCGCCACCTCATGCCCCACTCCCTGGTACTGCCCGGTGGGCATTGTCCAAGGGGCACCTACCTTTGCCCTCGACCTTGCCCGGTGTCCTCAATGGCCTTCAGTTCTCCCGGCGAGGTCATCATGACTCGTCCTCATACATGTGGCCAGCTGTTTTCCTCACCGGACCCAACCTCTCCCGGTGAGGCTGCAAAG
>NW_027590339.1:300000-441838 GCF_964213995.1 Mustelus asterias | reverse complement strand
CCGACCGGCCACCCCGTAACTTGGTTCCGACCGCCACCCCAGACCTTGGTTCCGACCGCCACCCCAGACCTTGGTTCCGAACGCCACCACGGAACTTGGTTCCGACCGCCACCCCGGACTATGGTTCCGACCGCCACCTAGGACCTTGGTTCCGACCGCCGCCCCCGACCTTGGTTCCGACCGCCACCCCGGACCTTGGTTCCGACCGCCACCTCGGACATTGGTTCCGACCGCCACCCCGGACATTGGTTCGGATGGCCACTCCAGACCTTGGTTCGAACTGCCACCGTGGACCTTGCTTCCGACCGCCATCCCGGACCTTCGTTCCGACCGCCACCCCGGACCTTGGTTCCGACCGCCACCCCAGACCTTGTTTCCGACCGCCACCCCGTACCTTGGTTCCAACTGCCACCCCGGACCTTGGTTCCGACCGCCACGCCGGACCTTGGTTCCGTCCGCCACCCTGGAACTTGGTTCCGACCGCCGCCCCGGACCTTGGTTCCGAACGCCCCCCGGACTTGGTTCCGACCGACACCCCGGACGTTGGTTCCGACCGCCCCCGGACCTTGTTTGCGACTGCTCCCCAGACCTTTGTTCCGACCACTACGCCGGACCTTGTTTGCAACCGCTCCCCGGATCTTGGTTCCAACCGTTAGCGGAGACCTTGTTTCCTACCGCCAACCTGGACCTTGGTTCCGAACGCGACCCCGGACTTGGTTCCTACTGCCCCCCGGACCTTGATTCCGAAAGCCACCCCGGACCTTTGTTCCGACTGCCACCCCGGACCTTCGTTCCGACCGACCCCCCGACCTTGGTTCCGACCGCCACCCCGGAACTTTTTTCCGACCGCTGCCACGGACCTTGGTTGCGACCGCCACCCCGGACCCTGGTTCCGACCTCCACCCCGGACCTTGGTTCCGACTGTCACCCCGGACCTTGGTTCCTACCGCCACCCCGGGAACTTGGTTCCGACCGCTGCCACGGACCTTGGTTGCGGACCGCCACCCCGGACCTTGGTTCTGACCTCCACCCCGGACCTTGGTTCCGACTGTCACCCCGGACCTTGGTTCCGACTGCCACCTTGGCTTCTGACCGCCACCTCGGACCTTTGTTCTGACTGTCACACCGGACCGTGGTTCCGACCGCCACCCTGGAACGTGGTTCCGAACGCCACACCTGACCTTGTTTCCGACCGCCACTCCGGACCTTGGTTCAGAACACCACTCCGGACCTTGGTTCAGAACGCCACACCGGACCTTGGTTCCGACCGCCCCCCGGACCTTGGTTCCGACTGCCACCCCGGACCATGGTTACGACCGCCCCCCCGGACCTTAGATCCGACCGCCCCCCCGGACCTTGGTTCCGACTGCACCCCGGACCTTGGTTCTGACCGCCACCCGGAACTTGGTTGCGACCGCCACCCCGGACCTTGGTTCCGACCTCCACCCTGGACCTTGGTTCCGACCGTCACCCCGGACCTTGGTTCCGACCCCCAACCCGGACCTTGGTTCCAACTGCCACCTTGGCTTCTGACCGCCACGCCGGACCTTGGCTCCGACTGCCACCCCAGACCTTGGTTCCGGCCGCCTCCCCGGACCATGGTTCCGACTGCCACCCCGGACCTTGGTTCCGACCGCCTCCCCGGACCTTGGTTCCGACTGCCACCCTGAACCTTGGGTACGACCGCCCCACCGGACCTTGATTCCGACCGCCCCCCCGGACCTTGGTTCCGACTGCCACACCTGACCTTGGTTCCGACCGCCACCTCAGACTTGGTTCCGACCGCCACTCCGGACCTTGGTTCAGAACGCCACCCCGGACCTTGTTTACGACCGCCCCCCCGGACCTTGGTTCCGACCGCCCCCCCGGACCTTGGTTCCGACCGCCACCCCGGAACGTGGTTCCGACCGCCACCCCGGACCTTGGTTGCGACCGCCACCCCGGACCTTGTTTCCGACCTCCACGCCGGACCTTGGTTCCGACCGTCACCCCGGACCTTGGTTCCGACCGCCAACCTGGACCTTGATTCCGACTGCCACGCCGGACCTTGGTTCCGACCGCCACCCCGGACCTTGGTTCCGACCGCCACCTCAGACTTGGTTCCGACCGCCACCCCGGACCTTGGTTCCAACGGCCACCCCGGACATTGGTTCCGACCGCCAACCCAGACCATGTGTCTGACCGCGACCCCGGACCTTGGTTCCGACCACCCCCCGGACATTGGTTCCGACCGCAACCCCCGACCTTGGGTCCGACCGCAACCCCGGACCTTGGTTCCGACCGCCACCCCGGAACGTAGTTCCGACCGCCACCCCGGAACGTGGTTCCGACCACGACCCCGGCCCTTGTTTCCGACCGCCACCCCGGACCCTGGATCCGACCACCACCCCAGGCCTTGATTCCGCCCGCCACCCCGGCCCTTGGTTCCGACCGCCACCCCGTAACTTGGTTCCGACCCCCACCCCAGACCTTGGTTCCGACCGCCACCCCGGACCTTGGTCCCGACCGCCACCACGGCACTTGGTTCCGATCGCCACCCCGGACTATGGTTCCGACCGCCACCCCGGACCTTGGTTCCGACCGCCGCCTCAGACTTTGGTTCCGACCGCCACCCCGGACCTGGTTCCGACCGCCGCCCCGGAGCTTGGTTCCGACCGCCACCCCGGGACTGGGTTCCGATCGCCACGACGGACCTTGGTTCCGACTGCCACCCCGGACCTTGGTTCCGACCGCCACCTCGGACCTTGGTTCTGACTGCCACCCCGGACCTTGGTTCTGACCGCCTCCCCATACCTTACATCCGACCGCCACCCCGGACCTTGTTTCCGAAAGCCAACCCGGACCTTAGTTCCGACCGCCACCCTGGACCTTGGATCCGACCACCACCCCGGACATTGATTCCGCCCGCCACCCCGGCCCTTGGTTCCGACCGCCACCCCGTAACTTGGTTCCGACCGCCACCCCAGACCTTGGTTCCGAACGCCACCACGGAACTTGGTTCCGACCGCCAACCTGGACTATTTTTCCAACCGCCACCCCGGACATTGGTGCCGACAGCCGCCCCCGACTTTGGTTCCGACCGCCACCGGGGACCTTGGTTCCTACGGCCACCCCGGACCTTGGTTCCGACCGCCACCCCGGACCTTGGTTCCGACCGCCACCCCGGACGTTAGTTCCGACCGCCACGCCGGACCTTGCTTCCGACCGCCACCCCGGAACTTGGTTCCGACCGCCGCCACGGACCTTGGTTCTGACCGCCACCCGGGAACTTGGTTCCGACCGCCACCCCGGAACGTGGTTCCGACCACGACCCCGGCCCTTGTTTCCGACCGCCACCCCGGACCCTGGATCCGACCACAACCCCAGGCCTTGATTCCGCCCGCCACCCCGGCCCTTCGTTCCGACCGCCACCCCGGACCTTGGATCCGACCGCCGCCCCCGACCATGGTTCCGACAGCCACCCCGGACCTTAGTTCCAACCGCCACCCCGGACCTTGGTTCCGACCGCCACCCCGGACCTTGGTTCCGACCGCCATCCCGGACGTTGGTTCCGACCGCCACGCCGGAGCTTGGTTCCGACCACCACCCCGGAACTTGGTTCCGACAGCCACCTCAGACCGTGGTTCCGACCGCCACCCCGGATCCTTGTTTCCGACCGCCACCCCGGACATTGGTTCCGACCGCCACCCCGGACCTTGGTTCCGACCGCCACCTCGGACATTTGTTCCGACCGCCACCCCGGACATTGGTTCCGATGGCCACTCCAGACCTTGGTTCCGACTGCCACCGTGGACCTTGGTTCCGACCGCCCACCCGGACCTTGGTTCCGACCGCCTCCCCGGACCTTGGTTCCGACCGCCACACAGGACCTGGGTTCCGATCGCCACGCCGGACCTTGGTTCCGACTGCCACCCCGGACCTTGGTTCCGACCGCCACCTCGGACCTTGGTTCCCACCGCCACCCCGGACCTTGGTTCCAACCGCCACCCCGGACCTTGGTTCCAACCGCCACCCCGGACCTTGGTTCCGACCGCCACGCCGGAGCTTGGTTCCGACCACCACCCCGGAACTTGGTTCCGAAAGCCACCTCAAACCTTGGTTCCGACCGCCACCTCTGATCCTTGTTTCCGACCGCCACCCCGGACATTGGTTCCGACCGCCACCCCGGACCTTGGTTCCGACCGCCACCTCGGACATTGGTTCCGACCGCGACCCCGGACATTGGTTCCGATGGCCACTCCAGACCTTGGTTCCGACTGCCACCATGGACCTTGGTTCCGACCGCCCACCCGGACCTTGGTTCCGACCGCCTCCCCGGACCTTGGTTCCGACCGCCACACCGGACCTGGGTTCCGATCGCCACGCCGGACCTTGGTTCCGATTGGACCTTGGTTCCGACTGCCACCTCGGACCTTGGTTCCGACCGCCCACCCGGACCTTGGTTCCGACCGCCTCCTCGGACCTTGGTTCCGACCGCCACACCGGACCTGGGTTCCGATCGCCACGCCGGACCTTGGTTCCGACTGGAACTTGGTTCCGACCGCCACCTCGGACCTTGGTTCCCACTGCCACCCCGGACCTTGGATCCGACCACCACCCCGGACCTTGATTCCGCCCGCCACCCCGGCCCTTGGTTCCGACCGCCACCCCGTAACTTGGTTCCGACCGCCACCCCAGACCTTGGTTCCGACCGCCACCCCAGACCTTGGTTCCGAACGCCACCACGGAACTTGGTTCCGACCGCCACCCCGGACTATGGTTCCGACCGCCACCTAGGACCTTGGTTCCGACCGCCGCCCCCGACCTTGGTTCCGACCGCCATCCCGGACCTTGGTTCCAACGGCCACCCTGGACCTTGGTTCCAACCGCCACCCCGGACCATGTGACTGACCGCGACCCCGGACCTTGGTTCCGACCACCCACCGGACCTTGGTTCCGACCGCAACCCCGGACCTTGGTTCCGATTGCCACCCGGACCTTGGTTCCGACCGCCACCCCGGAACTTAGTTCCGACCGCCACCCCGGAACGTGGTTCCGACCACGACCCCGGCCCTTGGTTCCGACCGCCAGCTCGGACCTTGGATCCGACCACCACCCCAGGCCTTGATTCCGCCCGCCACCCCGGCCCTTGGTTCCGACCGCCACCCCGTAACTTGGTTCCGACCCCCACCCCTGACCTTGGTTCCGACCGCCACCCCGGACCTTGGTCCCGACCGCCGCCACGGCACTTGGATCCGACCGCCACCCCGGACTATGGTTCCGACCGCCACCCCGGACCTTGGTTCCGACCGCCGCCCCGGACCTTGGTTCCGACAGCCACCCGGACCGTGGTTCCGACCGCCACGCCGGAGCTTGGTTCCGACCACCACCCCAGAACTTGGTCCCGACAGCCACCTCAGACCTTGATTCCAACCGCCACCCCGGAACCTTGTTTCCGACCGCCACCCCGGACGTTGGTTCCGACCGCCACCCCGGACCTTGGTTCTGACCGCCACCTCGGACATTGGTTCCGACCGCCACCCCGGATATTGGTTCCGATGGCCACTCCAGACCTTGGTTCCGACCGCCACCGCAGACCTTGTTTCCGACCGCCACCCCGTACCTTGGTTCCAACTGCCACCCCGGACCTTGGTTCCGACCGCCACGCCGGACCTTGGTTCCGTCCGCCACCCTGGAACTTGGTTCCGACCGCCGCCCCGGACCTTGGTTCCGACCACCACCCTGGAACTTGGTTCCGAAAGCCACCTCAGACCTTGGTTCCGACCGCCACCTCCGATCCTTGTTTCCGACCGCCACCCCGGACATTGGTTCCGACCGCCACCCCGGACGTTGGTTCCGACCGCCACCTCGGACATTGGTTCCGACCGCCAACCCGGACATTGGTTCCGATGGCCACTCCAGACCTTAGTTCCGACTGCCACCATGGACCTTGGTTCCGACCGCCCACCCGGACCTTGGTTCCGACCGCCTCCCCGGACCTTGGTTCCGACCGCCACACCGGACCTGGGTTCCGATCGCCACGCCGGACCTTGGTTCCGATTGGACCTTGGTTCCGACTGCCACCTCGGACCTTGGTTCCGACCGCCCACCCGGACCTTGGTTCCGACCGCCTCCCCGGACCTTGGTTCCGACCGCCACACCGGACCTGGGTTCCGATCGCCACGCCGGACCTTGGTTCCGACTGGAACTTGGTTCCGACCGCCACCTCGGACCTTGGTTCCCACTGCCACCCCGGACCTTGGATCCGACCACCACCCCGGACCTTGATTCCGCCCGCCACCCCGGCCCTTGGTCCCGACCGCCACCCCGTAACTTGGTTCCGACCGCCACCCCAGACCTTGGTTCCGACCGCCACCCCAGACCTTGGTTCCGAACGCCACCACGGAACTTGGTTCCGACCGCCACCCCGGACTATGGTTCCGACCGCCACCTAGGACCTTGGTTCCGACCGCCGCCCCCGACCTTGGTTCCGACCGCCACCCCAGACCTTGTTTCCGACCGCCACCCCGTACCTTGGTTCCAACTGCCACCCCGGACCTTGGTTCCGACCGCCACGCCGGACCTTGGTTCCGTCCGCCACCCTGGAACTTGGTTCCGACCGCCGCCCCGGACCTTGGTTCCGAACGCCCCCCCGGACCTTGGTTCCGACCGACACCCCGGACGTTGGTTCCGACCGCCCCCCGGACCTTGTTTGCGACTGCTCCCCAGACCTTTGTTCCGACCACTACGCCGGACCTTGTTTGCGACCGCTCCCCGGATCTTGGTTCCAACCGTTAGCGGAGACCTTGTTTCCTACCGCCAACCTGGACCTTGGTTCCGAACGCGACCCCGGACCTTGGTTCCTACTGCCCCCCGGACCTTGATTCCGAAAGCCACCCCGGACCTTTGTTCCGACTGCCACCCCGGACCTTCGTTCCGACCGACCCCCCGGACTTTGGTTCCGACCGCCACCCCGGAACTTTTTTCCGACCGCTGCCACGGACCTTGGTTGCGACCGCCACCCCGGACCCTGGTTCCGACCTCCACCCCGGACCTTGGTTCCGACTGTCACCCCGGACCTTGGTTCCTACCGCCACCCCGGAACTTGGTTCCGACCGCTGCCACGGACCTTGGTTGCGACCGCCACCCCGGACCTTGGTTCTGACCTCCACCCCGGACCTTGGTTCCGACTGTCACCCCGGACCTTGGTTCCGACTGCCACCTTGGCTTCTGACCGCCACCTCGGACCTTTGTTCTGACTGTCACACCGGACCGTGGTTCCGACCGCCACCCTGGAACGTGGTTCCGAACGCCACACCTGACCTTGTTTCCGACCGCCACTCCGGACCTTGGTTCAGAACACCACTCCGGACCTTGGTTCAGAACGCCACACCGGACCTTGGTTCCGACCGCCCCCCCGGACCTTGGTTCCGACTGCCACCCCGGACCATGGTTACGACCGCCCCCCCGGACCTTAGATCCGACCGCCCCCCCGGACCTTGGTTCCGACTGCCACCCCGGACCTTGGTTCTGACCGCCACCCCGGAACTTGGTTGCGACCGCCACCCCGGACCTTGGTTCCGACCTCCACCCTGGACCTTGGTTCCGACCGTCACCCCGGACCTTGGTTCCGACCCCCAACCCGGACCTTGGTTCCAACTGCCACCTTGGCTTCTGACCGCCACGCCGGACCTTGGCTCCGACTGCCACCCCAGACCTTGGTTCCGGCCGCCTCCCCGGACCATGGTTCCGACTGCCACCCCGGACCTTGGTTCCGACCGCCTCCCCGGACCTTGGTTCCGACTGCCACCCTGAACCTTGGTTACGACCGCCCCACCGGACCTTGATTCCGACCGCCCCCCCGGACCTTGGTTCCGACTGCCACACCTGACCTTGGTTCCGACCGCCACCTCAGACTTGGTTCCGACCGCCACTCCGGACCTTGGTTCAGAACGCCACCCCGGACCTTGTTTACGACCGCCCCCCCGGACCTTGGTTCCGACCGCCCCCCCGGACCTTGGTTCCGACCGCCACCCCGGAACGTGGTTCCGACCGCCACCACGGACCTTGGTTGCGACCGCCACCCCGGACCTTGTTTCCGACCTCCACGCCGGACCTTGGTTCCGACCGTCACCCCGGACCTTGGTTCCGACCGCCAACCTGGACCTTGATTCCGACTGCCACGCCGGACCTTGGTTCCGACCGCCACCCCGGACCTTGGTTCCGACCGCCACCTCAGACTTGGTTCCGACCGCCACCCCGGACCTTGGTTCCAACGGCCACCCCGGACATTGGTTCCGACCGCCAACCCAGACCATGTGTCTGACCGCGACCCCGGACCTTGGTTCCGACCACCCCCCGGACATTGGTTCCGACCGCAACCCCCGACCTTGGTTCCGACCGCAACCCCGGACCTTGGTTCCGACCGCCACCCCGGAACGTAGTTCCGACCGCCACCCCGGAACGTGGTTCCGACCACGACCCCGGCCCTTGTTTCCGACCGCCACCCCGGACCCTGGATCCGACCACCACCCCAGGCCTTGATTCCGCCCGCCACCCCGGCCCTTGGTTCCGACCGCCACCCCGTAACTTGGTTCCGACCCCCACCCCAGACCTTGGTTCCGACCGCCACCCCGGACCTTGGTCCCGACCGCCACCACGGCACTTGGTTCCGATCGCCACCCCGGACTATGGTTCCGACCGCCACCCCGGACCTTGGTTCCGACCGCCGCCTCAGACTTTGGTTCCGACCGCCACCCCGGACCTGGTTCCGACCGCCGCCCCGGAGCTTGGTTCCGACCGCCACCCCGGGACTGGGTTCCGATCGCCACGACGGACCTTGGTTCCGACTGCCACCCCGGACCTTGGTTCCGACCGCCACCTCGGACCTTGGTTCTGACTGCCACCCCGGACCTTGGTTCTGACCGCCTCCCCATACCTTACATCCGACCGCCACCCCGGACCTTGTTTCCGAAAGCCAACCCGGACCTTAGTTCCGACCGCCACCCTGGACCTTGGATCCGACCACCACCCCGGACATTGATTCCGCCCGCCACCCCGGCCCTTGGTTCCGACCGCCACCCCGTAACTTGGTTCCGACCGCCACCCCAGACCTTGGTTCCGAACGCCACCACGGAACTTGGTTCCGACCGCCAACCTGGACTATTTTTCCAACCGCCACCCCGGACATTGGTGCCGACAGCCGCCCCCGACTTTGGTTCCGACCGCCACCGGGGACCTTGGTTCCTACGGCCACCCCGGACCTTGGTTCCGACCGCCACCCCGGACCTTGGTTCCGACCGCCACCCCGGACGTTAGTTCCGACCGCCACGCCGGACCTTGCTTCCGACCGCCACCCCGGAACTTGGTTCCGACCGCCGCCACGGACCTTGGTTCTGACCGCCACCCGGGAACTTGGTTCCGACCGCCACCCCGGAACGTGGTTCCGACCACGACCCCGGCCCTTGTTTCCGACCGCCACCCCGGACCCTGGATCCGACCACAACCCCAGGCCTTGATTCCGCCCGCCACCCCGGCCCTTCGTTCCGACCGCCACCCCGGACCTTGGATCCGACCGCCGCCCCCGACCATGGTTCCGACAGCCACCCCGGACCTTAGTTCCAACCGCCACCCCGGACCTTGGTTCCGACCGCCACCCCGGACCTTGGTTCCGACCGCCATCCCGGACGTTGGTTCCGACCGCCACGCCGGAGCTTGTTTCCGACCACCACCCCGGAACTTGGTTCCGACAGCCACCTCAGACCGTGGTTCCGACCGCCACCCCGGATCCTTGTTTCCGACCGCCACCCCGGACATTGGTTCCGACCGCCACCCCGGACCTTGGTTCCGACCGCCACCTCGGACATTTGTTCCGACCGCCACCCCGGACATTGGTTCCGATGGCCACTCCAGACCTTGGTTCCGACTGCCACCGTGGACCTTGGTTCCGACCGCCCACCCGGACCTTGGTTCCGACCGCCTCCCCGGACCTTGGTTCCGACCGCCACACAGGACCTGGGTTCCGATCGCCACGCCGGACCTTGGTTCCGACCGCCACCTCGGACCTTGGTTCCCACCGCCACCCCGGACCTTGGATCCGACCGCCACCTCGGACATTGGTTCCGACCGCCACCCCGGACATTGGTTCCGATGGCCACTCCAGACCTTGGTTCCGACTGCCACCGTGGACCTTGGTTCCGACCGCCCACCCGGACCTTGGTTCCGACCGCCTCCCCGGACCTTGGTTCCGACCGCCACACAGGACCTGGGTTCCGATCGCCACGCCGGACCTTGGTTCCGACTGCCACCCCGGACCTTGGTTCCGACCGCCACCTCGGACCTTGGTTCCCACCGCCAACCCGGACCTTGGATCCGACCACCACCCCGGACCTTGATTCCGCCCGCCACCCCGGCCCTTGGTTCCGACCGCCACCCCGTAACTTGGTTCCGACCGCCACCCCAGACCTTGGTTCCGACCGCCACCCCAGACATTGGTTCCGAACGCCACCACGGAACTTGGTTCCGACCGTCACCCCGGACTATGGTTCCGACCGCCACCTACGACCTTGGTTGCGACCGCCGCCCCCGACCTTGGTTCCGACTGCCACCCCGGACCTTGGTTCCAACGGCCACCCTGGACCTTGGTTCCAACCGCCACCCCGGACCATGTGTCTGACCGCGACCCCGGACCTTGGTTCCGACCACCCCCCGGACCTTGGTTCCGACCGCAACCCCCGACCTTGGTTCCGATCGCCACCCGGACCTTGGTTCCGACCGCCACCCCGGAACTTAGTTCCAACCGCCACCCCGGAACGTGGTTCCGACCACGACCCCGGCCCTTGGTTCCGACCGCCACCCCGGACCTTGGATCCGACCACCACCCCAGGCCTTGAATCCGCCCGCCACCCCGGCCCTTGGTTCCGACCGCCACCCCGTAACCTGGTTCCGAGCCCCACCCCTGACCTTGGTTCCGACCGCCACCCCGGACCTTGGTTCTGACCGCCTCCCCGGACCTTACTTCCGACCGCCACCCCGGACCTTGTTTCCGACCGCCAACCCGGACCTTAGTTCCATCCTCCACCCCGGATCTTGGATCCGACTACCACCCCGCACCTTGATTCCGCCCGCCACCCCGGCCCTTGGTTTCGACCGCCACCCCGTAAGTTGGTTCCAAACGACACCCCGGACCGTGGTTCCGACCGCCACCCCGGACCATGTGTCTGACCACCACCCGGGACCTTGGTTCCGACCGCCACCCCGGACATTGGTTCCGACCGCCACCTCGGACATTGGTTCCGACCGCCACCCCGGACAATGGTTCCGACTGCCACTCCAGACCTTGGTTCCGACCGCCACCCCGTAACTTGGTTCCGACCGCCACCCCAGAACTTGGTTCCGACCGCCACCCCAGACCTTGGTTCCGAACGCCACCACGGAACTTGGTTCCGACCGCCACCCCGGACTATGGTTCCGACCGTCACCCCGGACCTTGGTTCCGACCGCCGCCCCCGACCTTGGTTCCGACCGTCACCCCGGACCTTGGTTCCAACGGCCACCCCGGACCTTGGTTCCGACCGCCACCCCGGACCTTGGTTCCGACCGCTACGCCGGACTTTGGTTCCAACCGCCACCAAGGAACTTGGTTCCGACCGCCACCCCGTAACTTGGTTCCGAGCCCCACCCCTGACCTTGGTTCCGACCGCCACCCCGGACCTTGGTTCTGACCGCCTCCCCGGACCTTACTTCCGACCGCCACCCCGGATCTTGTTTCCGACCGCCAACCCGGACCTTAGTTCCATCCTCCACCCCGGATCTTGGATCCGACTACCACCACGCACCTTGATTCCGCCCGCCACCCCGGCCCTTGGTTTTGACCGCCACCCCATAAGTTGGTTCCAAACGACACCCCGGACCGTGGTTCCGACCGCCACCCCGGACCATGTGTCTGACCACCACCCGGGACCTTGGTTCCGACCGCCACCCCGGACATTGGTTCCGACCGCCACCTCGGACATTGGTTCCGACCGCCACCCCGGACAATGGTTCCGACTGCCACTCCAGACCTTGGTTCCGACCGCCACCCCGTAACTTGGTTCCGACCGCCACCCCAGAACTTGGTTCCGACCGCCACCCCAGACCTTGGTTCCGAACGCCACCACGGAACTTGGTTCCGACCGCCACCCCGGACTATGGTTCCGACCGTCACCCCGGACCTTGGTTCCGACCGCCGCCCCCGACCTTGGTTCCGACCGTCACCCCGGACCTTGGTTCCAACGGCCACCCCGGACCTTGGTTCCGACCGCCACCCCGGACCTTGGTTCCGACCGCTACGCCGGACTTTGGTTCCAACCGCCACCAAGGAACTTGGTTCCGACTGCCGCCCCGGACCTTGGTTCCGACCGCCACGCCGGACCTTGGTTCCGACCGCCACCTCAGACTTTGGTTCCGACCGCCACCCCGGACCTGGTTCCGACCGCCGCCCCGTATTCACTTTGGTAGGAATAACAGATGTGTTGAGTATAGGGCTAACGGGAGGACTTTGAATAGTGTGGAGGAGCAGAGGGATCTAGGTGTATGTGTGCATAGATCCCTGAAAGTTGGGAATAAAGTAGATAAGGTTGTTAAGAAGGCATATGGTGTCTTGGCGTTTATTGGTAGGGGGATTGAATTTAGGAGTCGTAGCGTTATGTTGCAACTGTACACAACTCTGGTGCGGCCGCACTTGGAGTACTGTGTGCAGTTCTGGTCCCCACATTACAGGAAGGATGTGGAGGCTTTGGAGAGGGTGCAGAGGAGGTTTACCAGGATGTTGCCTGGTATGGAGGGGAGATCCTATGAGGAGAGGCTGAGGGATTTGGGATTGTTTTCGCTGGAAAGGCGGCGGCTAAGAGGGGATCTTATTGAAACATATAAGATGATTAGAGGTTTAGATAGGGTGGATAGTGATAGCCTTTTTCCTCTGATGGAGAAATCCAGCACGAGGGGGCATGGCTTTAAATTGAGGGGGGGTAGTTATAGAACCGATGTCAGGGGTAGGTTCTTTACCCAGAGGGTGGTGAGGGATTGGAATGCCCTGCCAGCATCAGTAGTAAATGCGCCTAGTTTGGGGGCGTTTAAGAGATCCGTAGATAGGTTCATGGACGAAAAGAAATTGGTTTAGGTTGGAGGGTCACAGTTTTTTTTTTTAACTGGTCGGTGCAACATCGTGGGCCGAAGGGCCTGTTCTGCGCTGTAATGTTCTATGTTCTATGTTCTATGTTCTATGTACCTTGGTTCCGACCGCCACCCCGGACCTTGATTCCGACCGCCACCCCGGACCTTGTTTCCGACCGCCACACCGGAACTTTGTTCCGACCGCCACCCCGGACCTTGTTTCCGACTGCCACACCGGACATTGGTTCCGACCGCCACACCGGACCTTGGTTCCGACCGCCACCTCAGACTTTGGTTCCGACCGCCACCCCGGACCTGGTTCCGACCGCCGCCCCGGACCTTGGTTCCGACCGCCCACGCGGACCTTGGTTCCGACCGCCTCCCCGGAGCTTGGTTCCGACCGCCACCCCGGGACTGGGTTCCGATCGCCACGACGGACCTTGGTTCCGACTGCCACCCCAGACCTTGGTTCCGACCGCCACCCCGGACCTTGGTTCTGACCGCCTCCCCGGACCTTACTTCCGACCACCACCCCGGACCTTGTTTCCGACCGCCAACCCGGACCTTAGTTCCATCCTCCACCCCGGATCTTGGATCCGACTACCACCCCGCACCTTGATTCCGCCCGCCACCCCGGCCCTTGGTTTCGACCGCCACCCCGTAAGTTGGTTCCAAACGACACCCCGGACCGTGGTTCCGACCGCCACCCCGGACCATGTGTCTGACCACCACCCGGGACCTTGGTTCCGACCGCCACCCCGGACATTGGTTCCGACCGCCACCTCGGACATTGGTTCCGACCGCCACCCCGGACAATGGTTCCGACTGCCACTCCAGACCTTGGTTCCGACCGCCACCCCGTAACTTGGTTCCGACCGCCACCCCAGAACTTGGTTCCGACCGCCACCCCAGACCTTGGTTCCGAACGCCACCACGGAACTTGGTTCCGACCGCCACCCCGGATTATGGTTCCGACCGTCACCCCGGACCTTGGTTCCGACCGCCGCCCCCGACCTTGGTTCCGACCGTCACCCCGGACCTTGGTTCCAACGGCCACCCCGGACCTTGGTTCCGACCGCCACCCCGGACCTTGGTTCCGACCGCTACGCCGGACCTTGGTTCCAACCGCCACCAAGGAACTTGGTTCCGACTGCCGCCCCGGACCTTGGTTCCGACCGCCACGCCGGACCTTGGTTCCGACCGCCACCTCAGACTTTGGTTCCGACCGCCACCCCGGACCTGGTTCCGACCGCCGCCCCGTACCTTGGTTCCGACCGCCACCCCGGACCTTGATTCCGACCGCCACCCCGGACCTTGTTTCCGACCGCCACACCGGAACTTTGTTCCGACCGCCACCCCGGACCTTGTTTCCGACTGCCACACCGGACATTGGTTCCGACCGCCACACCGGACCTTGGTTCCGACCGCCACCTCAGACTTTGGTTCCGACCGCCACCCCGGACCTGGTTCCGACCGCCGCCCCGGACCTTGGTTCCGACCGCCCACGCGGACCTTGGTTCCGACCGCCTCCCCGGAGCTTGGTTCCGACCGCCACCCCGGGACTGGGTTCCGATCGCCACGACGGACCTTGGTTCCGACTGCCACCCCAGACCTTGGTTCCGACCGCCACCTCGGACCTTGGTTCTGACTGCCACCCCGGACCTTGGTTCTGACCGCCTCCCCATACCTTACATCCGACCGCCACCCCGGACCTTGTTTCCGAAAGCCAACCCGGACCTTAGTTCCGACCGCCACCCTGGACCTTGGATCCGACCACCACCCCGGACATTGATTCCGCCCGCCACCCCGGCCCTTGGTTCCGACCACCACCCCGTAACTTGGATCCGACCACCACCCCAGACCTTGGTTCCGACCGCCACCCCAGACCTTGGTTCCGAACGCCACCACGGAACTTGGTTCCGACCGCCACCCCGGACTATTTTTCCGACTGCCACCCCGGACCTTGGTTCCGACAGCCGCCCTCGACCTTGGTTCCGACCGCCACCGGGGACCTTGGTTCCTACGGCCACCCCGGACCTTGGTTCCGACCGCCACCCCGGACCTTGATTCCGACCGCCACCCCGGACGTTAGTTCCGACCGCCACGCCGGACCTTGCTTCCGACCGCCACCCCGGAACTTGGTTACGACCGCCGCCACGGACCTTGGTTCTGACCGCCACCCGGGAACTTGGTTCATACCACCACCATGGAACGTAGTTCCGACCGCCACCCTGGAACGTAGTTCCGACCACGACCCCGGCCCTTGTTTCCGACCGCCACCCCGGACCCTGGATCCGACCACCACCCCAGGCCTTGATTCCGCCCGCCACCCCGGCCCTTGGTTCCGACCGCCACCCCGGACCTTGGTTCCGACCGCCGCCCCCGACCACGGTTCCGACAGCCACCCCGGACCTTAGTTCAACCGCCACCCCGGACCTTGGTTCCAACCGCCACCCCGGACCTTGGTTCCAACCGCCACCCCGGACCTTGGTTCCGACCGCCACGCCGGAGCTTGGTTCCGACCACCACCCCGGAACTTGGTTCCGAAAGCCACCTCAAACCTTGGTTCCGACCGCCACCTCTGATCCTTGTTTCCGACCGCCACCCCGGACATTGGTTCCGACCGCCACCCCGGACCTTGGTTCCGACCGCCACCTCGGACATTGGTTCCGACCGCGACCCCGGACATTGGTTCCGATGGCCACTCCAGACCTTGGTTCCGACTGCCACCATGGACCTTGGTTCCGACCGCCCACCCGGACCTTGGTTCCGACCGCCTCCCCGGAACTTGGTTCCGACCGCCACACCGGACCTGGGTTCCGATCGCCACGCCGGACCTTGGTTCCGATTGGACCTTGGTTCCGACTGCCACCTCGGACCTTGGTTCCGACCGCCCACCCGGACCTTGGTTCCGACCGCCTCCTCGGACCTTGGTTCCGACCGCCACACCGGACCTGGGTTCCGATCGCCACGCCGGACCTTGGTTCCGACTGGAACTTGGTTCCGACCGCCACCTCGGACCTTGGTTCCCACTGCCACCCCGGACCTTGGATCCGACCACCACCCCGGACCTTGATTCCGCCCGCCACCCCGGCCCTTGGTTCCGACCGCCACCCCGTAACTTGGTTCCGACCGCCACCCCAGACCTTGGTTCCGACCGCCACCCCAGACCTTGGTTCCGAACGCCACCACGGAACTTGGTTCCGACCGCCACCCCGGACTATGGTTCCGACCGCCACCTAGGACCTTGGTTCCGACCGCCGCCCCCGACCTTGGTTCCGACCGCCATCCCGGACCTTGGTTCCAACGGCCACCCTGGACCTTGGTTCCAACCGCCACCCCGGACCATGTGACTGACCGCGACCCCGGACCTTGGTTCCGACCACCCACCGGACCTTGGTTCCGACCGCAACCCCGGACCTTGGTTCCGATTGCCACCCGGACCTTGGTTCCGACCGCCACCCCGGAACTTAGTTCCGACCGCCACCCCGGAACGTGGTTCCGACCACGACCCCGGCCCTTGGTTCCGACCGCCAGCTCGGACCTTGGATCCGACCACCACCCCAGGCCTTGATTCCGCCCGCCACCCCGGCCCTTGGTTCCGACCGCCAGCCCGTAACTTGGTTCCGACCCCCACCCCTGACCTTGGTTCCGACCGCCACCCCGGACCTTGGTCCCGACCGCCGCCACGGCACTTGGATCCGACCGCCACCCCGGACTATGATTCCGACCGCCACCCCGGACCTTGGTTCCGACCGCCGCCCCGGACCTTGGTTCCGACAGCCACCCGGACCGTGGTTCCGACCGCCACGCCGGAGCTTGGTTCCGACCACCACCCCAGAACTTGGTCCCGACAGCCACCTCAGACCTTGATTCCAACCGCCACCCCGGAACCTTGTTTCCGACCGCCACCCCGGACGTTGGTTCCGACCGCCACCCCGGACCTTGGTTCTGACCGCCACCTCGGACATTGGTTCCGACCGCCACCCCGGATATTGGTTCCGATGGCCACTCCAGACCTTGGTTCCGACCGCCACCGCAGACCTTGTTTCCGACCGCCACCCCGTACCTTGGTTCCAACTGCCACCACGGACCTTGGTTCCGACCGCCACGCCGGACCTTGGTTCCGTCCGCCACCCTGGAACTTGGTTCCGACCGCCGCCCCGGACATGGGTTCCGACCACCACCCTGGAACTTGGTTCCGAAAGCCACCTCAGACCTTGGTTCCGACCGCCACCACGGCACTTGGTTCCGATCGCCACCCCGGACTATGGTTCCGACCGCCACCCCGGACCTTGGTTCCGACCGCCGCCTCAGACTTTGGTTCCGACCGCCACCCCGGACCTGGTTCCGACCGCCGCCCCGGAGCTTGGTTCCGACCGCCACCCCGGGACTGGGTTCCGATCGCCACGACGGACCTTGGTTCCGACTGCCACCCCGGACCTTGGTTCCGACCGCCACCTCGGACCTTGGTTCTGACTGCCACCCTGGACCTTGGTTCTGACCGCCTCCCCATACCTTACATCCGACCGCCACCCCGGACCTTGTGTCCGAAAGCCAACCCGGACCTTAGTTCCGACCGCCACCCTGGACCTTGGATCCGACCACCACCCCGGACATTGATTCCGCCCGCCACCCCGGCCCTTGGTTCCGACCGCCACCCCGTAACTTGGTTCCGACCGCCACCCCAGACCTTGGTTCCGAACGCCACCACGGAACTTGGTTCCGACCGCCAACCTGGACTATTTTTCCAACCGCCACCCCGGACATTGGTGCCGACAGCCGCCCCCGACTTTGGTTCCGACCGCCACCGGGGACCTTGGTTCCTACGGCCACCCCGGACCTTGGTTCCGACCGCCACCCCGGACCTTGGTTCCGACCGCCACCCCGGACGTTAGTTCCGACCGCCACGCCGGACCTTGCTTCCGACCGCCACCCCGGAACTTGGTTCCGACCGCCGCCACGGACCTTGGTTCTGACCGCCACCCGGGAACTTGGTTCCGACCGCCACCCCGGAACGTGGTTCCGACCACGACCCCGGCCCTTGTTTCCGACCGCCACCCCGGACCCTGGATCCGACCACAACCCCAGGCCTTGATTCCGCCCGCCACCCCGGCCCTTCGTTCCGACCGCCACCCCGGACCTTGGATCCGACCGCCGCCCCCGACCATGGTTCCGACAGCCACCCCGGACCTTAGTTCCAACCGCCACCCCGGACCTTGGTTCCGACCGCCACCCCGGACCTTGGTTCCGACCGCCATCCCGGACGTTGGTTCCGACCGCCACGCCGGAGCTTGGTTCCGACCACCACCCCGGAACTTGGTTCCGACAGCCACCTCAGACCGTGGTTCCGACCGCCACCCCGGATCCTTGTTTCCGACCGCCACCCCGGACATTGGTTCCGACCGCCACCCCGGACCTTGGTTCCGACCGCCACCTCGGACATTTGTTCCGACCGCCACCCCGGACATTGGTTCCGATGGCCACTCCAGACCTTGGTTCCGACTGCCACCGTGGACCTTGGTTCCGACCGCCCACCCGGACCTTGGTTCCGACCGCCTCCCCGGACCTTGGTTCCGACCGCCACACAGGACCTGGGTTCCGATCGCCACGCCGGACCTTGGTTCCGACTGCCACCCCGGACCTTGGTTCCGACCGCCACCTCGGACCTTGGTTCCCACCGCCACCCCGGACCTTGGATCCGACCGCCACCTCGGACATTGGTTCCGACCGCCACCCCGGACATTGGTTCCGATGGCCACTCCAGACCTTGGTTCCGACTGCCACCGTGGACCTTGGTTCCGACCGCCCACCCGGACCTTGGTTCCGACCGCCTCCCCGGACCTTGGTTCCGACCGCCACACAGGACCTGGGTTCCGATCGCCACGCCGGACCTTGGTTCCGACTGCCACCCCGGACCTTGGTTCCGACCGCCACCTCGGACCTTGGTTCCCACCGCCACCCCGGACCTTGGATCCGACCACCACCCCGGACCTTGATTCCGCCCGCCACCCCGGCCCTTGGTTCCGACCGCCACCCCGTAACTTGGTTCCGACCGCCACCCCAGACCTTGGTTCCGACCGCCACCCCAGACATTGGTTCCGAACGCCACCACGGAACTTGGTTCCGACCGCCACCCCGGACTATGGTTCCGACCGCCACCTACGACCTTGGTTGCGACCGCCGCCCCCGACCTTGGTTCCGACTGCCACCCCGGACCTTGGTTCCAACGGCCACCCTGGACCTTGGTTCCAACCGCCACACCGGACCATGTGTCTGACCGCGACCCCGGACCTTGGTTCCGACCACCCCCCGGACCTTGGTTCCGACCGCAACCCCCGACCTTGGTTCCGTTCGCCACCCGGACCTTGGTTCCGACCGCCACCCCGGAACTTAGTTCCAACCGCCACCCCGGAACGTGGTTCCGACCACGACCCCGGCCCTTGGTTCCGACCGCCACCCCGGACCTTGGATCCGACCACCACCCCAGGCCTTGAATCCGCCCGCCACCCCGGCCCTTGGTTCCGACCGCCACCCCGTAACTTGGTTCCGAGCCCCACCCCTGACCTTGGTTCCGACCGCCACCCCGGACCTTGGTTCTGACCGCCTCCCCGGACCTTACTTCCGACCGCCACCCCGGACCTTGTTTCCGACCGCCAACCCGGACCTTAGTTCCATCCTCCACCCCGGATCTTGGATCCGACTACCACCCCGCACCTTGATTCCGCCCGCCACCCCGGCCCTTGGTTTCGACCGCCACCCCGTAAGTTGGTTCCAAACGACACCCCGGACCGTGGTTCCGACCGCCACCCCGGACCATGTGTCTGACCACCACCCGGGACCTTGGTTCCGACCGCCACCCCGGACATTGGTTCCGACCGCCACCTCGGACATTGGTTCCGACCGCCACCCCGGACAATGGTTCCGACTGCCACTCCAGACCTTGGTTCCGACCGCCACCCCGTAACTTGGTTCCGACCGCCACCCCAGAACTTGGTTCCGACCGCCACCCCAGACCTTGGTTCCGAACGCCACCACGGAACTTGGTTCCGACCGCCACCCCGGACTATGGTTCCGACCGTCACCCCGGACCTTGGTTCCGACCGCCGCCCCCGACCTTGGTTCCGACCGTCACCCCGGACCTTGGTTCCAACGGCCACCCCGGACCTTGGTTCCGACCGCCACCCCGGACCTTGGTTCCGACCGCTACGCCGGACTTTGGTTCCAACCGCCACCAAGGAACTTGGTTCCGACCGCCACCCCGTAACTTGGTTCCGAGCCCCACCCCTGACCTTGGTTCCGACCGCCACCCCGGACCTTGGTTCTGACCGCCTCCCCGGACCTTACTTCCGACCGCCACCCCGGATCTTGTTTCCGACCGCCAACCCGGACCTTAGTTCCATCCTCCACCCCGGATCTTGGATCCGACTACCACCCCGCACCTTGATTCCGCCCGCCACCCCGGCCCTTGGTTTTGACCGCCACCCCATAAGTTGGTTCCAAACGACACCCCGGACCGTGGTTCCGACCGCCACCCCGGACCATGTGTCTGACCACCACCCGGGACCTTGGTTCCGACCGCCACCCCGGACATTGGTTCCGACCGCCACCTCGGACATTGGTTCCGACCGCCACCCCGGACAATGGTTCCGACTGCCACTCCAGACCTTGGTTCCGACCGCCACCCCGTAACTTGGTTCCGACCGCCACCCCAGAACTTGGTTCCGACCGCCACCCCAGACCTTGGTTCCGAACGCCACCACGGAACTTGGTTCCGACCGCCACCCCGGACTATGGTTCCGACCGTCACCCCGGACCTTGGTTCCGACCGCCGCCCCCGACCTTGGTTCCGACCGTCACCCCGGACCTTGGTTCCAACGGCCACCCCGGACCTTGGTTCCGACCGCCACCCCGGACCTTGGTTCCGACCGCTACGCCGGACTTTGGTTCCAACCGCCACCAAGGAACTTGGTTCCGACTGCCGCCCCGGACCTTGGTTCCGACCGCCACGCCGGACCTTGGTTCCGACCGCCACCTCAGACTTTGGTTCCGACCGCCACCCCGGACCTGGTTCCGACCGCCGCCCCGTATTCACTTTGGTAGGAATAACAGATGTGTTGAGTATAGGGCTAACGGGAGGACTTTGAATAGTGTGGAGGAGCAGAGGGATCTAGGTGTATGTGTGCATAGATCCCTGAAAGTTGGGAATCAAGTAGATAAGGTTGTTAAGAAGGCATATGGTGTCTTGGCGTTTATTGGTAGGGGGATTGAATTTAGGAGTCGTAGCGTTATGTTGCAACTGTACACAACTCTGGTGCGGCCGCACTTGGAGTACTGTGTGCAGTTCTGGTCCCCACATTACAGGAAGGATGTGGAGGCTTTGGAGAGGGTGCAGAGGAGGTTTACCAGGATGTTGCCTGGTATGGAGGGGAGATCCTATGAGGAGAGGCTGAGGGATTTGGGATTGTTTTCGCTGGAAAGGCGGCGGCTAAGAGGGGATCTTATTGAAACATATAAGATGATTAGAGGTTTAGATAGGGTGGATAGTGATAGCCTTTTTCCTCTGATGGAGAAATCCAGCACGAGGGGGCATGGCTTTAAATTGAGGGGGGGTAGTTATAGAACCGATGTCAGGGGTAGGTTCTTTACCCAGAGGGTGGTGAGGGATTGGAATGCCCTGCCAGCATCAGTAGTAAATGCGCCTAGTTTGGGGGCGTTTAAGAGATCCGTAGATAGGTTCATGGACGAAAAGAAATTGGTTTAGGTTGGAGGGTCACAGTTTTTTTTTTTAACTGGTCGGTGCAACATCGTGGGCCGAAGGGCCTGTTCTGCGCTGTAATGTTCTATGTTCTATGTTCTATGTTCTATGTACCTTGGTTCCGACCGCCACCCCGGACCTTGATTCCGACCGCCACCCCGGACCTTGTTTCCGACCGCCACACCGGAACTTTGTTCCGACCGCCACCCCGGACCTTGTTTCCGACTGCCACACCGGACATTGGTTCCGACCGCCACACCGGACCTTGGTTCCGACCGCCACCTCAGACTTTGGTTCCGACCGCCACCCCGGACCTGGTTCCGACCGCCGCCCCGGACCTTGGTTCCGACCGCCCACGCGGACCTTGGTTCCGACCGCCTCCCCGGAGCTTGGTTCCGACCGCCACCCCGGGACTGGGTTCCGATCGCCACGACGGACCTTGGTTCCGACTGCCACCCCAGACCTTGGTTCCGACCGCCACCCCGGACCTTGGTTCTGACCGCCTCCCCGGACCTTACTTCCGACCGCCACCCCGGACCTTGTTTCCGACCGCCAACCCGGACCTTAGTTCCATCCTCCACCCCGGATCTTGGATCCGACTACCACCCCGCACCTTGATTCCGCCCGCCACCCCGGCCCTTGGTTTCGACCGCCACCCCGTAAGTTGGTTCCAAACGACACCCCGGACCGTGGTTCCGACCGCCACCCCGGACCATGTGTCTGACCACCACCCGGGACCTTGGTTCCGACCGCCACCCCGGACATTGGTTCCGACCGCCACCTCGGACATTGGTTCCGACCGCCACCCCGGACAATGGTTCCGACTGCCACTCCAGACCTTGGTTCCGACCGCCACCCCGTAACTTGGTTCCGACCGCCACCCCAGAAGTTGGTTCCGACCGCCACCCCAGACCTTGGTTCCGAACGCCACCACGGAACTTGGTTCCGACCGCCACCCCGGACTATGGTTCCGACCGTCACCCCGGACCTTGGTTCCGACCGCCGCCCCCGACCTTGGTTCCGACCGTCACCCCGGACCTTGGTTCCAACGGCCACCCCGGACCTTGGTTCCGACCGCCACCCCGGACCTTGGTTCCGACCGCTACGCCGGACCTTGGTTGCAACCGCCACCAAGGAACTTGGTTCCGACTGCCGCCCCGGACCTTGGTTCCGACCGCCACGCCGGACCTTGGTTCCGACCGCCACCTCAGACTTTGGTTCCGACCGCCACCCCGGACCTGGTTCCGACCGCCGCCCCGTACCTTGGTTCCGACCGCCACCCCGGACCTTGGTTCCGACCGCCACCCCGGACCTTGTTTCCGACCGCCACACCGGAACTTTGTTCCGACCGCCACCCCGGACCTTGTTTCCGACTGCCACACCGGACATTGGTTCCGACCGCCACACCGGACCTTGGTTCCGACCGCCACCTCAGACTTTGGTTCCGACCGCCACCCCGGACCTGGTTCCGACCGCCGCCCCGGACCTTGGTTCCGACCGCCCACGCGGACCTTGGTTCCGACCGCCTCCCCGGAGCTTGGTTCCGACCGCCACCCCGGGACTGGGTTCCGATCGCCACGACGGACCTTGGTTCCGACTGCCACCCCAGACCTTGGTTCCGACCGCCACCTCGGACCTTGGTTCTGACTGCCACCCCGGACCTTGGTTCTGACCGCCTCCCCATACCTTACATCCGACCGCCACCCCGGACCTTGTTTCCGAAAGCCAACCCGGACCTTAGTTCCGACCGCCACCCTGGACCTTGGATCCGACCACCACCCCGGACATTGATTCCGCCCGCCACCCCGGCCCTTGGTTCCGACCACCACCCCGTAACCTGGATCCGACCGCCACCCCAGACCTTGGTTCCGACCGCCACCCCAGACCTTGGTTCCGAACGCCACCACGGAACTTGGTTCCGACCGCCACCCCGGACTATTTTTCCGACTGCCACCCCGGACCTTGGTTCCGACAGCCGCCCTCGACCTTGGTTCCGACCGCCACCGGGGACCTTGGTTCCTACGGCCACCCCGGACCTTGGTTCCGACCGCCACCCCGGACCTTGATTCCGACCGCCACCCCGGACGTTAGTTCCGACCGCCACGCCGGACCTTGCTTCCGACCGCCACCCCGGAACTTGGTTACGACCGCCGCCACGGACCTTGGTTCTGACCGCCACCCGGGAACTTGGTTCATACCACCACCATGGAACGTAGTTCCGACCGCCACCCTGGAACGTAGTTCCGACCACGACCCCGGCCCTTGTTTCCGACCGCCACCCCGGACCCTGGATCCGACCACCACCCCAGGCCTTGATTCCGCCCGCCACCCCGGCCCTTGGTTCCGACCGCCACCCCGGACCTTGGTTCCGACCGCCGCCCCCGACCATGGTTCCGACAGCCACCCCGGACCTTAGTTCAACCGCCACCCCGGACCTTGGTTCCAACCGCCACCCCGGACCTTGGTTCCAACCGCCACCCCGGACCTTGGTTCCGACCGCCACGCCGGAGCTTGGTTCCGACCACCACCCCGGAACTTGGTTCCGAAAGCCACCTCAAACCTTGGTTCCGACCGCCACCTCTGATCCTTGTTTCCGACCGCCACCCCGGACATTGGTTCCGACCGCCACCCCGGACCTTGGTTCCGACCGCCACCTCGGACATTGGTTCCGACCGCGACCCCGGACATTGGTTCCGATGGCCACTCCAGACCTTGGTTCCGACTGCCACCATGGACCTTGGTTCCGACCGCCCACCCGGACCTTGGTTCCGACCGCCTCCCCGGAACTTGGTTCCGACCGCCACACCGGACCTGGGTTCCGATCGCCACGCCGGACCTTGGTTCCGATTGGACCTTGGTTCCGACTGCCACCTCGGACCTTGGTTCCGACCGCCCACCCGGACCTTGGTTCCGACCGCCTCCTCGGACCTTGGTTCCGACCGCCACACCGGACCTGGGTTCCGATCGCCACGCCGGACCTTGGTTCCGACTGGAACTTGGTTCCGACCGCCACCTCGGACCTTGGTTCCCACTGCCACCCCGGACCTTGGATCCGACCACCACCCCGGACCTTGATTCCGCCCGCCACCCCGGCCCTTGGTTCCGACCGCCACCCCGTAACTTGGTTCCGACCGCCACCCCAGACCTTGGTTCCGACCGCCACCCCAGACCTTGGTTCCGAACGCCACCACGGAACTTGGTTCCGACCGCCACCCCGGACTATGGTTCCGACCGCCACCTAGGACCTTGGTTCCGACCGCCGCCCCCGACCTTGGTTCCGACCGCCATCCCGGACCTTGGTTCCAACGGCCACCCTGGACCTTGGTTCCAACCGCCACCCCGGACCATGTGACTGACCGCGACCCCGGACCTTGGTTCCGACCACCCACCGGACCTTGGTTCCGACCGCAACCCCGGACCTTGGTTCCGATTGCCACCCGGACCTTGGTTCCGACCGCCACCCCGGAACTTAGTTCCGACCGCCACCCCGGAACGTGGTTCCGACCACGACCCCGGCCCTTGGTTCCGACCGCCAGCTCGGACCTTGGATCCGACCACCACCCCAGGCCTTGATTCCGCCCGCCACCCCGGCCCTTGGTTCCGACCGCCACCCCGTAACTTGGTTCCGACCCCCACCCCTGACCTTGGTTCCGACCGCCACCCCGGACCTTGGTCCCGACCGCCGCCACGGCACTTGGATCCGACCGCCACCCCGGACTATGGTTCCGACCGCCACCCCGGACCTTGGTTCCGACCGCCGCCCCGGACCTTGGTTCCGACAGCCACCCGGACCGTGGTTCCGACCGCCACGCCGGAGCTTGGTTCCGACCACCACCCCAGAACTTGGTCCCGACAGCCACCTCAGACCTTGATTCCAACCGCCACCCCGGAACCTTGTTTCCGACCGCCACCCCGGACGTTGGTTCCGACCGCCACCCCGGACCTTGGTTCTGACCGCCACCTCGGACATTGGTTCCGACCGCCACCCCGGATATTGGTTCCGATGGCCACTCCAGACCTTGGTTCCGACCGCCACCGCAGACCTTGTTTCCGACCGCCACCCCGTACCTTGGTTCCAACTGCCACCACGGACCTTGGTTCCGACCGCCATCCCGGACCTTCGTTCCGTCCGCCACCCTGGAACTTGGTTCCGACCGCCGCCCCGGAACTTGGTTCCGACCACCACCCTGGAACTTGGTTCCGAAAGCCACCTCAGACCTTGGTTCCGACCGCCACCTCGGATCCTTGTTTCCGACCACCACCCCGGACATTGGTTCCGACCGCCACCCCGGACCTTGGTTCCGACCGCCACCTCGAACATTGGTTCCGACCGCCACCCCGGACATTGGTTCCGATGGCCACTCCAGACCTTGGTTCCGACTGCCACCATGGACCTTGGTTCCGACCGCCCACCCGGACCTTGGTTCCGACCGCCTCCCCGGACCTTGGTTCCGACCGCCACACCGGACCTGGGTTCCGATCGCCACGCCGGACCTTGGTTCCGATTGGACCTTGGTTCCGACTGCCACCTCGGACCTTGGTTCCGACCGCCCACCCGGACCTTGGTTCCGACCGCCTCCCCGGACCTTGGTTCCGACCGCCACACCGGACCTGGGTTCCGATCGCCACGCCGGACCTTGGTTCCGACTGGAACTTGGTTCCGACCGCCACCTCGGACCTTGGTTCCCACTGCCACCCCGGACCTTGGATCCGACCACCACCCCGGACCTTGATTCCGCCCGCCACCCCGGCCCTTGGTCCCGACCGCCACCCCGTAACTTGGTTCCGACCGCCACTCCAGACCTTGGTTCCGACCGCCACCCCAGACCTTGGTTCCGAACGCCACCACGGAACTTGGTTCCGACCGCCACCCCGGACTATGGTTCCGACCGCCACCTAGGACCTTGGTTCCGACCGCCGCCCCCGACCTTGGTTCCGACCGCCACCCCGGACCTTGGTTCCGACCGCCACCTCGGACATTGGTTCCGACCGCCACCCCGGACATTGGTTCCGATGGCCACTCCAGACCTTGGTTCGGACTGCCACCGTGGACCTTGCTTCCGACCGCCATCCCGGACCTTCGTTCCGACCGCCACCCCGGACCTTGGTTCCGACCGCCACCCCAGACCTTGTTTCCGACCGCCACCCCGTACCTTGGTTCCAACTGCCACCCCGGACCTTGGTTCCGACCGCCACGCCGGACCTTGGTTCCGTCCGCCACCCTGGAACTTGGTTCCGACCGCCGCCCCGGACCTTGGTTCCGAACGCCCCCCCGGACCTTGGTTCCGACCTACACCCCGGACGTTGGTTCCGACCGCCCCCCGGACCTTGTTTGCGACTGCTCCCCAGACCTTTGTTCCGACCACTACGCCGGACCTTGTTTGCGACCGCTCCCCGGATCTTAGTTCCAACCGTTAGCGGAGACCTTGTTTCCTACCGCCAACCTGGACCTTGGTTCCGAACGCGACCCCGGACCTTGGTTCCTACTGCCCCCCGGACCTTGATTCCGAAAGCCACCCCGGACCTTTGTTCCGACTGCCACCCCGGACCTTCGTTCCGACCGACCCCCCGGACCTTGGTTCCGACCGCCACCCCGGAACTTTTTTCCGACCGCTGCCACGGACCTTGGTTGCGACCGCCACCCCGGACCCTGGTTCCGAAATCCACCCCGGACCTTGGTTCCGACTGTCACCCCGGACCTTGGTTCCTACCGCCACCCCGGAACTTGGTTCCGACCGCTGCCACGGACCTTGGTTGCGACCGCCACCCCGGACCTTGGTTCTGACCTCCACCCCGGACCTTGGTTCCGACTGTCACCCCGGACCTTGGTTCCGACTGCCACCTTGGCTTCTGACCGCCACCTCGGACCTTTGTTCTGACTGTCACACCGGACCGTGGTTCCGACCGCCACCCTGGAACGTGGTTCCGAACGCCACACCTGACCTTGTTTCCGACCGCCACTCCGGACCTTGGTTCAGAACACCACTCCGGACCTTGGTTCAGAACGCCACACCGGACCTTGGTTCCGACCGCCCCCCCGGACCTTGGTTCCGACTGCCACCCCGGACCATGGTTACGACCGCCCCCCCGGACCTTAGATCCGACCGCCCCCCCGGACCTTGGTTCCGACTGCCACCCCGGACCTTGGTTCTGACCGCCACCCCGGAACTTGGTTGCGACCGCCACCCCGGACCTTGGTTCCGACCTCCACCCTGGACCTTGGTTCCGACCGTCACCCCGGACCTTGGTTCCGACCCCCAACCCGGAACTTGGTTCCAACTGCCACCTTGGCTTCTGACCGCCACGCCGGACCTTGGCTCCGACTGCCACCCCGGACCTTGGTTCCGGCCGCCTCCCCGGACCATGGTTCCGACTGCCACCCCGGACCTTGGTTCCGACCGCCTCCCCGGACCTTGGTTCCGACTGCCACCCTGAACCTTGGTTACGACCGCCCCACCGGACCTTGATTCCGACCGCCCCCCCGGACCTTGGTTCCGACTGCCACACCTGACCTTGGTTCCGACCGCCACCTCAGACTTGGTTCCGACCGCCACTCCGGACCTTGGTTCAGAACGCCACCCCGGACCTTGTTTACGACCGCCCCCCCGGACCTTGGTTCCGACCGCCCCCCCGGACCTTGGTACCGACCGCCACCCCGGACCTTGGTTGCGACCGCCACCCCGGACCTTGTTTCCGACCTCCACGCCGGACCTTGGTTCCGACCGTCACCCCGGACCTTGGTTCCGACCGCCAACCCGGACCTTTATTCCGACCGCCACGCCGGACCTTGGTTCCGACCGCCACCCCGGACCTTGGTTCCGACCGCCACCTCAGACTTGGTTCCGACCGCCACCCCGGACCTTGGTTCCAACGGCCACCCCGGACATTGGTTCCGACCGCCAACCCAGACCATGTGTCTGACCGCGACCCCGGACCTTGGTTCCGACCACCCCCCGGACATTGGTTCCGACCGCAACCCCCGACCTTGGTTCCGACCGCAACCCCGGACCTTGGTTCCGACCGCCACCCCGGAACGTAGTTCCGACCGCCACCCCGGAACGTGGTTCCGACCACGACCCCGGCCCTTGTTTCCGACCGCCACCCCGGACCCTGGATCCGACCACCACCCCAGGCCTTGATTCCGCCCGCCACCCCGGCCCTTGGTTCCGACCGCCACCCCGTAACTTGGTTCCGACCCCCACCCCAGACCTTGGTTCCGACCGCCACCCCGGACCTTGGTCCCGACCGCCACCACGGCACTTGGTTCCGATCGCCACCCCGGACTATGGTTCCGACCGCCACCCCGGACCTGGTTCCGACCGCCGCCCCGGAGCTTGGTTCCGACCGCCACCCCGGGACTGGGTTCCGATCGCCACGACGGACCTTGGTTCCGACTGCCACCCCGGACCTTGGTTCCGACCGCCACCTCGGACCTTGGTTCTGACTGCCACCCCGGACCTTGGTTCTGACCGCCTCCCCATACCTTACATCCGACCGCCACCCCGGACCTTGTTTCCGAAAGCCAACCCGGACCTTAGTTCCGACCGCCACCCTGGACCTTGGATCTGACCACCACCCCGGACATTGATTCCGCCCGCCACCCCGGCCCTTGGTTCCGACCGCCACCCCGTAACTTGGTTCCGACCGCCACCCCAGACCTTGGTTCCGAACGCCACCACGGAACTTGGTTCCGACCGCCAACCTGGACTATTTTTCCAACCGCCACCCCGGACATTGGTGCCGACAGCCGCCCCCGACTTTGGTTCCGACCGCCACCGGGGACCTTGGTTCCTACGGCCACCCCGGACCTTGGTTCCGACCGCCACCCCGGACCTTGGTTCCGACCGCCACCCCGGACGTTAGTTCCGACCGCCACGCCGGACCTTGCTTCCGACCGCCACCCCGGAACTTGGTTCCGACCGCCGCCACGGACCTTGGTTCTGACCGCCACCCGGGAACTTGGTTCCGACCGCCACCCCGGAACGTGGTTCCGACCACGACCCCGGCCCTTGTTTCCGACCGCCACCCCGGACCCTGGATCCGACCACAACCCCAGGCCTTGATTCCGCCCGCCACCCCGGCCCTTGGTTCCGACCGCCACCCCGGACCTTGGTTCCGACCGCCGCCCCCGACCATGGTTCCGACAGCCACCCCGGACCTTAGTTCAACCGCCACCCCGGACCTTGGTTCCGACCGCCACCCCGGACGTTGGTTCCGACCGCCACGCCGGAGCTTGGTTCCGACCACCACCCCGGAACTTGGTTCCGACAGCCACCTCAGACCTTGGTTCCGACCGCCACCTCGGATCCTTGTTTCCGACCGCCACCCCGGACATTGGTTCCGACCGCCACCCCGGACCTTGGTTCCGACCGCCACCTCGGACATTGGTTCCGACCGCGACCCCGGACATTGGTTCCGGTGGCCACTCCAGACCTTGGTTCCGACTGCCACCGTGGACCTTGGTTCTGACCGCCCACCCGGACCTTGGTTCCGACCGCCTCCCCGGACGTTGGTTCCGACCGCCACACCGGACCTGGGTTCCGATCGCCACGCCGGACCTTGGTTCCGACTGGACCTTGGTTCCGACCGCCACCTCGGACCTTGGTTCCCACCGCCACCCCGGACCTTGGATCCGACCACCACCCCGGACCTTGATTCCGCCCGCCACCCCGGCCCTTGGTTCCGACCGCCACCCCGTAACTTGGTTCCGACCGCCACCCCAGACCTTGGTTCCGACCGCCACCCCAGACCTTGGTTCCGAACGCCACCACGGAACTTGGTTCCGACCGCCACCCCGGACTATGGTTCCGACCGCCACCTAGGACCTTGGTTCCGACCGCCGCCCCCGACCTTGGTTCCGACCGCCACCCCGGACCTTGGTTCCAACGGCCACCCTGGACCTTGGTTCCAACCGCCACCCCGGACGATGTGACTGACCGCGATCCCGGACCTTGGTTCCGACCACCCCCCGGACCTTGGTTCCGACCACCCCCCGGACCTTGGTTCCGACCGCAACCCCGGACCTTGGTTCCGATCGCCACCCGGACCTTGGTTCCGACCGCCACCCCAGAACTTAGTTCCGACCGCCACCCCGGAACGTGGTTCCGACCACGACACCGGCCCTTGGTTCCGACCGCGACCTCGGACCTTGGATCCGACCACCACCCCAGGCCTTGATTCCGCCCGCCACCCCGGCCCTTGGTTCCGACCGCCACCCCGGACCTTGGTCCCGACCGCCACCACGGCACTTGGATCCGACCGCCACCCCGGACTATGGTTCCGAACGCCACCCCGGACCTTGGTTCCGACCGCCGCCCCGGACCTTGGTTCCGACAGCCACCGCGGACCTTGGTTCCGACCGCCACGCCGGAGCTTGGTTCCGACCACCACCCCGGAACTTGGTCCCGACAGCCACCTCAGACCTTAGTTCCGACCGCCACCCCGGAACCTTGTTTCCGACCGCCACCCCGGACATTGGTTCCGACCGCCACACCGGACCTTGGATCCGACCGCCACCTCGGACATTGGTTCCGACCGCCTCCCCGGATATTCGTTCCGATGGCCACTCCAGACCTTGGTTCGGACTGCCACCGTGGACCTTGCTTCCGACCGCCTTCCCGGACCTTGGTTCCGACCGCCACCCCGGACCTTGGTTCCGACCGCCACCTCAGACTTTGGTTCCGACCGCCACCCCGGACCAGGTTCCGACCGCCGCCCCGGACCTTGGTTCCGACCGCCCACGCGGACCTCGGTTCCGACCGCCTCCCCGGACCTTGGTTCCGACCGCCACCTCGGACCTTGTTTCTGACTGCCACCCCGGACCTTGGTTCTGACCGCCTCCCCATACCTTACATCCGACCGCCACCCCGGACCTTGTTTCCGAAAGCCAACCCGGACCTTAGTTCCGACCGCCACCCTGGACCTTGGATCCGACCACCACCCCGGACATTGATTCCGCCCGCCACCCCGGCCCTTGGTTCCGACCGCCACCCCGTAACTTGGATCCGACCGCCACCCCAGACCTTGGTTCCGACCGCCACCCCAGACCTTGGTTCCGAACGCCACCACGGAACTTGGTTCCGACCGCCACCCCGGACTATTTTTCCGACTGCCACCCCGGACCTTGGTTCCGACAGCCGCCCCCGACCTTGGTTCCGACCGCCACCGGGGACCTTGGTTCCTACGGCCACCCCGGACCTTGGTTCCGACCGCCACCCCGGACCTTGATTCCGACCGCCACCCCGGACGTTAGTTCCGACCGCCACGCCGGACCTTGCTTCCGACCGCCACCCCGGAACTTGGTTACGACCGCCGCCACGGACCTTGGTTCTGACCGCCACCCGGGAACTTGGTTCATACCACCACCATGGAACGTAGTTCCGACCGCCACCCTGGAACGTAGTTCCGACCACGACCCCGGCCCTTGTTTCCGACCGCCACCCCGGACCCTGGATCCGACCACCACCCCAGGCCTTGATTCCGCCCGCCACCCCGGCCCTTGGTTCCGACCGCCACCCCGGACCTTGGTTCCGACCGCCGCCCCCGACCATGGTTCCGACAGCCACCCCGGACCTTAGTTCAACCGCCACCCCGGACCTTGGTTCCAACCGCCACCCCGGACCTTGGTTCCAACCGCCACCCCGGACCTTGGTTCCGACCGCCACCCCGGACGTTGGTTCCGACCGCCACGCCGGAGCTTGGTTCCGACCACCACCCCGGAACTTGGTTCCGAAAGCCACCTCAGACCTTGGTTCCGACCGCCACCTCGGATCCTTGTTTCCGTACGCCACCCCGGACATTGGTTCCGACCGCCACCCCGGACCTTGGTTCCGACCGCCACCTCGGACATTGGTTCCGACCGCCACCCCGGACATTGGTTCCGATGGCCACTCCAGACCTTGGTTAAGACTGCCACCATGGACCTTGGTTCCGACCGCCCACCCGGACCTTGGTTCCGACCGCCTCCCCGGACCTTGGTTCCGACCGCCACATCGGACCTGGGTTCCGATCGCCACGCCGGACCTTGGTTCCGATTGGACCTTGGTTCCGACTGCCACCTCGGACCTTGGTTCCGACCGCCCACCCGGTCCTTGGTTCCGACCGCCTCCCCGGACCTTGGTTCCGACCGCCACACCGGACCTGGGTTCCGATCGCCACGCCGGACCTTGGTTCCGACTGGAACTTGGTTCCGACCGCCACCTCGGACCTTGGTTCCCACTGCCACCCCGGACCTTGGATCCGACCACCACCCCGGACCTTGATTCCGCCCGCCACCCCGGCCCTTGGTTCCGACCGCCACCCCGTAACTTGGTTCCGACCGCCACCCCAGACCTTGGTTCCGACCGCCACCCCAGACCTTGGTTCCGAACGCCACCACGGAACTTGGTTCCGACCGCCACCCCGGACTATGGTTCCGACCGCCACCCCGGAACTTTTTTCCGACCGCTGCCACGGACCTTGGTTGCGACCGCCACCCCGGACCCTGGTTCCGAAATCCACCCCGGACCTTGGCTCCGACTGTCACCCCGGACCTTGGTTCCTACCGCCACCCCGGAACTTGGTTCCGACCGCTGCCACGGACCTTGGTTGCGACCGCCACCCCGGACCTTGGTTCTGACCTCCACCCCGGACCTTGGTTCCGACTGTCACCCCGGACCTTGGTTCCGACTGCCACCTTGGCTTCTGACCGCCACCTCGGACCTTTGTTCTGACTGTCACACCGGACCGTGGTTCCGACCGCCACCCTGGAACGTGGTTCCGAACGCCACACCTGACCTTGTTTCCGACCGCCACTCCGGACCTTGGTTCAGAACACCACTCCGGACCTTGGTTCAGAACGCCACACCGGACCTTGGTTCCGACCGCCCCCCCGGACCTTGGTTCCGACTGCCACCCCGGACCATGGTTACGACCGCCCCCCCGGACCTTAGATCCGACCGCCCCCCCGGACCTTGGTTCCGACTGCCACCCCGGACCTTGGTTCTGACCGCCACCCCGGAACTTGGTTGCGACCGCCACCCCGGACCTTGGTTCCGACCTCCACCCTGGACCTTGGTTCCGACCGTCACCCCGGACCTTGGTTCCGACCCCCAACCCGGAACTTGGTTCCAACTGCCACCTTGGCTTCTGACCGCCACGCCGGACCTTGGCTCCGACTGCCACCCCGGACCTTGGTTCCGGCCGCCTCCCCGGACCATGGTTCCGACTGCCACCCCGGACCTTGGTTCCGACCGCCTCCCCGGACCTTGGTTCCGACTGCCACCCTGAACCTTGGTTACGACCGCCCCACCGGACCTTGATTCCGACCGCCCCCCCGGACCTTGGTTCCGACTGCCACACCTGACCTTGGTTCCGACCGCCACCTCAGACTTGGTTCCGACCGCCACTCCGGACCTTGGTTCAGAACGCCACCCCGGACCTTGTTTACGACCGCCCCCCCGGACCTTGGTTCCGACCGCCCCCCCGGACCTTGGTACCGACCGCCACCCCGGAACGTGGTTCCGACCGCCACCCCGGACCTTGGTTGCGACCGCCACCCCGGACCTTGTTTCCGACCTCCACGCCGGACCTTGGTTCCGACCGTCACCCCGGACCTTGGTTCCGACCGCCAACCCGGACCTTTATTCCGACCGCCACGCCGGACCTTGGTTCCGACCGCCACCCCGGACCTTGGTTCCGACCGCCACCTCAGACTTGGTTCCGACCGCCACCCCGGACCTTGGTTCCAACGGCCACCCCGGACATTGGTTCCGACCGCCAACCCAGACCATGTGTCTGACCGCGACCCCGGACCTTGGTTCCGACCACCCCCCGGACATTGGTTCCGACCGCAACCCCCGACCTTGGTTCCGACCGCAACCCCGGACCTTGGTTCCGACCGCCACCCCGGAACGTAGTTCCGACCGCCACCCCGGAACGTGGTTCCGACCACGACCCCGGCCCTTGTTTCCGACCGCCACCCCGGACCCTGGATCCGACCACCACCCCAGGCCTTGATTCCGCCCGCCACCCCGGCCCTTGGTTCCGACCGCCACCCCGTAACTTGGTTCCGACCCCCACCCCAGACCTTGGTTCCGACCGCCACCCCGGACCTTGGTCCCGACCGCCACCACGGCACTTGGTTCCGATCGCCACCCCGGACTATGGTTCCGACCGCCACCCCGGACCTGGTTCCGACCGCCGCCCCGGAGCTTGGTTCCGACCGCCACCCCGGGACTGGGTTCCGATCGCCACGACGGACCTTGGTTCCGACTGCCACCCCGGACCTTGGTTCCGACCGCCACCTCGGACCTTGGTTCTGACTGCCACCCCGGACCTTGGTTCTGACCGCCTCCCCATACCTTACATCCGACCGCCACCCCGGACCTTGTTTCCGAAAGCCAACCCGGACCTTAGTTCCGACCGCCACCCTGGACCTTGGATCTGACCACCACCCCGGACATTGATTCCGCCCGCCACCCCGGCCCTTGGTTCCGACCGCCACCCCGTAACTTGGTTCCGACCGCCACCCCAGACCTTGGTTCCGAACGCCACCACGGAACTTGGTTCCGACCGCCAACCTGGACTATTTTTCCAACCGCCACCCCGGACATTGGTGCCGACAGCCGCCCCCGACTTTGGTTCCGACCGCCACCGGGGACCTTGGTTCCTACGGCCACCCCGGACCTTGGTTCCGACCGCCACCCCGGACCTTGGTTCCGACCGCCACCCCGGACGTTAGTTCCGACCGCCACGCCGGACCTTGCTTCCGACCGCCACCCCGGAACTTGGTTCCGACCGCCGCCACGGACCTTGGTTCTGACCGCCACCCGGGAACTTGGTTCCGACCGCCACCCCGGAACGTGGTTCCGACCACGACCCCGGCCCTTGTTTCCGACCGCCACCCCGGACCCTGGATCCGACCACAACCCCAGGCCTTGATTCCGCCCGCCACCCCGGCCCTTGGTTCCGACCGCCACCCCGGACCTTGGTTCCGACCGCCGCCCCCGACCATGGTTCCGACAGCCACCCCGGACCTTAGTTCAACCGCCACCCCGGACCTTGGTTCCGACCGCCACCCCGGACGTTGGTTCCGACCGCCACGCCGGAGCTTGGTTCCGACCACCACCCCGGAACTTGGTTCCGACAGCCACCTCAGACCTTGGTTCCGACCGCCACCTCGGATCCTTGTTTCCGACCGCCACCCCGGACATTGGTTCCGACCGCCACCCCGGACCTTGGTTCCGACCGCCACCTCGGACATTGGTTCCGACCGCGACCCCGGACATTGGTTCCGGTGGCCACTCCAGACCTTGGTTCCGACTGCCACCGTGGACCTTGGTTCTGACCGCCCACCCGGACCTTGGTTCCGACCGCCTCCCCGGACGTTGGTTCCGACCGCCACACCGGACCTGGGTTCCGATCGCCACGCCGGACCTTGGTTCCGACTGGACCTTGGTTCCGACCGCCACCTCGGACCTTGGTTCCCACCGCCACCCCGGACCTTGGATCCGACCACCACCCCGGACCTTGATTCCGCCCGCCACCCCGGCCCTTGGTTCCGACCGCCACCCCGTAACTTGGTTCCGACCGCCACCCCAGACCTTGGTTCCGACCGCCACCCCAGACCTTGGTTCCGAACGCCACCACGGAACTTGGTTCCGACCGCCACCCCGGACTATGGTTCCGACCGCCACCTAGGACCTTGGTTCCGACCGCCGCCCCCGACCTTGGTTCCGACCGCCACCCCGGACCTTGGTTCCAACGGCCACCCTGGACCTTGGTTCCAACCGCCACCCCGGACGATGTGACTGACCGCGATCCCGGACCTTGGTTCCGACCACCCCCCGGACCTTGGTTCCGACCACCCCCCGGACCTTGGTTCCGACCGCAACCCCGGACCTTGGTTCCGATCGCCACCCGGACCTTGGTTCCGACCGCCACCCCAGAACTTAGTTCCGACCGCCACCCCGGAACGTGGTTCCGACCACGACACCGGCCCTTGGTTCCGACCGCGACCTCGGACCTTGGATCCGACCACCACCCCAGGCCTTGATTCCGCCCGCCACCCCGGCCCTTGGTTCCGACCGCCACCCCGGACCTTGGTCCCGACCGCCACCACGGCACTTGGATCCGACCGCCACCCCGGACTATGGTTCCGAACGCCACCCCGGACCTTGGATCCGACCGCCGCCCCGGACCTTGGTTCCGACAGCCACCGCGGACCTTGGTTCCGACCGCCACGCCGGAGCTTGGTTCCGACCACCACCCCGGAACTTGGTCCCGACAGCCACCTCAGACCTTAGTTCCGACCGCCACCCCGGAACCTTGTTTCCGACCGCCACCCCGGACATTGGTTCCGACCGCCACACCGGACCTTGGATCCGACCGCCACCTCGGACATTGGTTCCGACCGCCTCCCCGGATATTCGTTCCGATGGCCACTCCAGACCTTGGTTCGGACTGCCACCGTGGACCTTGCTTCCGACCGCCTTCCCGGACCTTGGTTCCGACCGCCACCCCGGACCTTGGTTCCGACCGCCACCTCAGACTTTGGTTCCGACCGCCACCCCGGACCAGGTTCCGACCGCCGCCCCGGACCTTGGTTCCGACCGCCCACGCGGACCTCGGTTCCGACCGCCTCCCCGGACCTTGGTTCCGACCGCCACCTCGGACCTTGGTTCTGACTGCCACCCCGGACCTTGGTTCTGACCGCCTCCCCATACCTTACATCCGACCGCCACCCCGGACCTTGTTTCCGAAAGCCAACCCGGACCTTAGTTCCGACCGCCACCCTGGACCTTGGATCCGACCACCACCCCGGACATTGATTCCGCCCGCCACCCCGGCCCTTGGTTCCGACCGCCACCCCGTAACTTGGATCCGACCGCCACCCCAGACCTTGGTTCCGACCGCCACCCCAGACCTTGGTTCCGAACGCCACCACGGAACTTGGTTCCGACCGCCACCCCGGACTATTTTTCCGACTGCCACCCCGGACCTTGGTTCCGACAGCCGCCCCCGACCTTGGTTCCGACCGCCACCGGGGACCTTGGTTCCTACGGCCACCCCGGACCTTGGTTCCGACCGCCACCCCGGACCTTGATTCCGACCGCCACCCCGGACGTTAGTTCCGACCGCCACGCCGGACCTTGCTTCCGACCGCCACCCCGGAACTTGGTTACGACCGCCGCCACGGACCTTGGTTCTGACCGCCACCCGGGAACTTGGTTCATACCACCACCATGGAACGTAGTTCCGACCGCCACCCTGGAACGTAGTTCCGACCACGACCCCGGCCCTTGTTTCCGACCGCCACCCCGGACCCTGGATCCGACCACCACCCCAGGCCTTGATTCCGCCCGCCACCCCGGCCCTTGGTTCCGACCGCCACCCCGGACCTTGGTTCCGACCGCCGCCCCCGACCATGGTTCCGACAGCCACCCCGGACCTTAGTTCAACCGCCACCCCGGACCTTGGTTCCAACCGCCACCCCGGACCTTGGTTCCAACCGCCACCCCGGACCTTGGTTCCGACCGCCACCCCGGACGTTGGTTCCGACCGCCACGCCGGAGCTTGGTTCCGACCACCACCCCGGAACTTGGTTCCGAAAGCCACCTCAGACCTTGGTTCCGACCGCCACCTCGGATCCTTGTTTCCGACCGCCACCCCGGACATTGGTTCCGACCGCCACCCCGGACCTTGGTTCCGACCGCCACCTCGGACATTGGTTCCGACCGCCACCCCGGACATTGGTTCCGATGGCCACTCCAGACCTTGGTTAAGACTGCCACCATGGACCTTGGTTCCGACCGCCCACCCGGACCTTGGTTCCGACCGCCTCCCCGGACCTTGGTTCCGACCGCCACATCGGACCTGGGTTCCGATCGCCACGCCGGACCTTGGTTCCGATTGGACCTTGGTTCCGACTGCCACCTCGGACCTTGGTTCCGACCGCCCACCCGGTCCTTGGTTCCGACCGCCTCCCCGGACCTTGGTTCCGACCGCCACACCGGACCTGGGTTCCGATCGCCACGCCGGACCTTGGTTCCGACTGGAACTTGGTTCCGACCGCCACCTCGGACCTTGGTTCCCACTGCCACCCCGGACCTTGGATCCGACCACCACCCCGGACCTTGATTCCGCCCGCCACCCCGGCCCTTGGTTCCGACCGCCACCCCGTAACTTGGTTCCGACCGCCACCCCAGACCTTGGTTCCGACCGCCACCCCAGACCTTGGTTCCGAACGCCACCACGGAACTTGGTTCCGACCGCCACCCCGGACTATGGTTCCGACCGCCACCTAGGACCTTGGTTCCGACCGCCGCCCCCGACCTTGGTTCCGACCGCCATCCCGGACCTTGGTTCCAACGGCCACCCTGGACCTTGGTTCCAACCGCCACCCCGGACCATGTGACTGACCGCGACCCCGGACCTTGGTTCCGACCACCCACCGGACCTTGGTTCCGACCGCAACCCCGGACCTTGGTTCCGATCGCCACCCGGACCTTGGTTCCGACCGCCACCCCGGAACTTAGTTCCGACCGCCACCCCGGAACGTGGTTCCGACCACGACCCCGGCCCTTGGTTCCGACCGCCAGCTCGGACCTTGGATCCGACCACCACCCCAGGCCTTGATTCCGCCCGCCACCCCGGCCCTTGGTTCCGACCGCCACCCCGTAACTTGGTTCCGACCCCCACCCCTGACCTTGGTTCCGACCGCCACCCCGGACCTTGGTCCCGACCGCCGCCACGGCACTTGGATCCGACCGCCACCCCGGACTATAGTTTCGACCGCCACCCCGGACCTTGGTTCCGACCGCCGCCCCGGACCTTGGTTCCGACAGCCACCCCGGACCGTGGTTCCGACCGCCACGCCGGAGCTTGGTTCCGACCACCACCCCAGAATTTGGTCCCGACAGCCACCTCAGACCTTGATTCCAACCGCCACCCCGGAACCTTGTTTCCGACCGCCACCCCGGACGTTGGTTCCGACCGCCACCCTGGACCTTGGTTCCGACCGCCACCTCGGACATTGGTTCCGACCGCCACCCCGGATATTGGTTCCGATGGCCACTCCAGACCTTGGTTCGGACTGCCACCGTGGACCTTGCTTCCGACCGCCATCCCGGACCTTCGTTCCGACCGCCACCCCGGACCTTGGTTCCGACCGCCACCCCAGACCTTGTTTCCGACCGCCACCCCGTACCTTGGTTCCAACTGCCACCCCGGACCTTGGTTCCGACCGCCACGCCGGACCTTGGTTCCGTCCGCCACCCTGGAACTTGGTTCCGACCGCCGCCCCGGACCTTGGTTCCGAACGCCCCCCTGGACCTTGGTTCCGACCTACACCCCGGACGTTGGTTCCGACCGCCCCCCGGACCTTGTTTGCGACTGCTCCCCAGACCTTTGTTCCGACCACTACGCCGGACCTTGTTTGCGACCGCTCCCCGGATCTTGGTTCCAACCGTTAGCGGAGACCTTGTTTCCTACCGCCAACCTGGACCTTGGTTCCGAACGCGACCCCGGACCTTGGTTCCTACTGCCCCCCGGACCTTGATTCCGAAAGCCACCCCGGACCTTTGTTCCGACTGCCACCCCGGACCTTCGTTCCGACCGACCCCCCGGACCTTGGTTCCGACCGCCACCCCGGAACTTTTTTCCGACCGCTGCCACGGACCTTGGTTGCGACCGCCACCCCGGACCCTGGTTCCGACCTCCACCCCGGACCTTGGTTCCGACTGTCACCCCGGACCTTGGTTCCTACCGCCACCCCGGAACTTGGTTCCGACCGCTGCCACGGACCTTGGTTGCGACCGCCACCCCGGACCTTGGTTCTGACCTCCACCCCGGACCTTGGTTCCGACTGTCACCCCGGACCTTGGTTCCGACTGCCACCTTGGCTTCTGACCGCCACCTCGGACCTTTGTTCTGACTGTCACACCGGACCGTGGTTCCGACCGCCACCCTGGAACGTGGTTCCGAACGCCACACCTGACCTTGTTTCCGACCGCCACTCCGGACTTTGGTTCAGAACACCACTCCGGACCTTGGTTCAGAACGCCACACCGGACCTTGGTTCCGACCGCCACCCCGGACCTTGGTTACGACTGCCACCCCGGACATTGGTTACGACCGCCCCCCCGGACCTTAGATCCGACCGCCCCCCCGGACCTTGGTTCCGACTGCCACCCCGGACCTTGGTTCTGACCGCCACCCCGGACCTTGGTTCCGACCGTCACCCCGGACCTTGCTTCCGACTGCCACCTTGGCTTCTGACCGCCACCTCGGACCTTTGTTCTGACTGTCAAACCGGACCGTGGTTCCGACCACCACCTTGGAACGTGGTTCCGAAAGCCACACCTGACCTTGTTTCCGACCGCCACTCCGGACCTTGGTTCAGAACACCACTCCGGACCTTGGTTCAGAACGCCACACCGGACCTTGGTTCCGACCGCCCCCCCGGACCTTGGTTCCGACTGCCACCCCGGACCATGGTTACGACCGCCCCCCCGGACCTTAGATCCGACCGCCCCCCCGGACCTTGGTTCCGACTGCCACCCCGGACCTTGGTTCTGACCGCCACCCCGGAACTTGGTTGCGACCGCCACCCCGGACCTTGGTTCCGACCTCCACCCTGGACCTTGGTTCCGACCGTCACCCCGGACCTTGGTTCCGACCCCCAACCCGGACCTTGGTTCCAACTGCCACCTTGGCTTCTGACCGCCACGCCGGACCTTGGCTCCGACTGCCACCCCGGACCTTGGTTCCAGCCGCCTCCCCGGACCATGGTTCCGACTGCCACCCCGGACCTTGGTTCCGACCGCCTCCCCGGACCTTGGTTCCGACTGCCACCCTGAACCTTGGTTACGACCGCCCCACCGGACCTTGATTCCGACCGCCCCCCCGGACCTTGGTTCCGACTGCCACACCTGACCTTGGTTCCGACCGCCACCCCAGAACTTAGTTCCGACCGCCACCCCGGAACGTGGTTCCGACCACGACACCGGCCCTTGGTTCCGACCGCGACCTCGGACCTTGGATCCGACCACCACCCCAGGCCTTGATTCCGCCCGCCACCCCGGCCCTTGGTTCCGACCGCCACCCCGGACCTTGGTCCCGACCGCCACCACGGCACTTGGATCCGACCGCCACCCCGGACTATGGTTCCGAACGCCACCCCGGACCTTGGTTCCGACCGCCGCCCCGGACCTTGGTTCCGACAGCCACCGCGGACCTTGGTTCCGACCGCCACGCCGGAGCTTGGTTCCGACCACCACCCCGGAACTTGGTCCCGAGAGCCACCTCAGACCTTAGTTCCGACCGCCACCCCGGAACCTTGTTTCCGACCGCCACCCCGGACATTGGTTCCGACCGCCACACCGGACCTTGGATCCGACCGCCACCTCGGACATTGGTTCCGACCGCCTCCCCGGATATTCGTTCCGATGGCCACTCCAGACCTTGGTTCGGACTGCCACCGTGGACCTTGCTTCCGACCGCCTTCCCGGACCTTGGTTCCGACCGCCACCCCGGACCTTGGTTCCGACCGCCACCTCAGACTTTGGTTCCGACCGCCACCCCGGACCAGGTTCCGACCGCCGCCCCGGACCTTGGTTCCGACCGCCCACGCGGACCTCGGTTCCGACCGCCTCCCCGGACCTTGGTTCCGACCGCCACCTCGGACCTTGGTTCTGACTGCCACCCCGGACCTTGGTTCTGACCGCCTCCCCATACCTTACATCCGACCGCCACCCCGGACCTTGTTTCCGAAAGCCAACCCGGACCTTAGTTCCGACCGCCACCCTGGACCTTGGATCCGACCACCACCCCGGACATTGATTCCGCCCGCCACCCCGGCCCTTGGTTCCGACCGCCACCCCGTTACTTGGATCCGACCGCCACCCCAGACCTTGGTTCCGACCGCCACCCCAGACCTTGGTTCCGAACGCCACCACGGAACTTGGTTCCGACCGCCACCCCGGACTATTTTTCCGACTGCCACCCCGGACCTTGGTTCCGACAGCCGCCCCCGACCTTGGTTCCGACCGCCACCGGGGACCTTGGTTCCTACGGCCACCCCGGACCTTGGTTCCGACCGCCACCCCGGACCTTGATTCCGACCGCCACCCCGGACGTTAGTTCCGACCGCCACGCCGGACCTTGCTTCCGACCGCCACCCCGGAACTTGGTTACGACCGCCGCCACGGACCTTGGTTCTGACCGCCACCCGGGAACTTGGTTCATACCACCACCATGGAACGTAGTTCCGACCGCCACCCTGGAACGTAGTTCCGACCACGACCCCGGCCCTTGTTTCCGACCGCCACCCCGGACCCTGGATCCGACCACCACCCCAGGCCTTGATTCCGCCCGCCACCCCGGCCCTTGGTTCCGACCGCCACCCCGGACCTTGGTTCCGACCGCCGCCCCCGACCATGGTTCCGACAGCCACCCCGGACCTTAGTTCAACCGCCACCCCGGACCTTGGTTCCAACCGCCACCCCGGACCTTGGTTCCAACCGCCACCCCGGACCTTGGTTCCGACCGCCACCCCGGACGTTGGTTCCGACCGCCACGCCGGAGCTTGGTTCCGACCACCACCCCGGAACTTGGTTCCGAAAGCCACCTCAGACCTTGGTTCCGACCGCCACCTCGGATCCTTGTTTCCGACCGCCACGCCGGACATTGGTTCCGACCGCCACCCCGGACCTTGGTTCCGACCGCCACCTCGGACATTGGTTCCGACCGCCACCCCGGACATTGGTTCCGATGGCCACTCCAGACCTTGGTTACGACTGCCACCATGGACCTTGGTTCCGACCGCCCACCCGGACCTTGGTTCCGACCGCCTCCCCGGACCTTGGTTCCGACCGCCACATCGGACCTGGGTTCCGATCGCCACGCCGGACCTTGGTTCCGATTGGACCTTGGTTCCGACTGCCACCTCGGACCTTGGTTCCGACCGCCCACCCGGTCCTTGGTTCCGACCGCCTCCCCGGACCTTGGTTCCGACCGCCACACCGGACCTGGGTTCCGATCGCCACGCCGGACCTTGGTTCCGACTGGAACTTGGTTCCGACCGCCACCTCGGACCTTGGTTCCCACTGCCACCCCGGACCTTGGATCCGACCACCACCCCGGACCTTGATTCCGCCCGCCACCCCGGCCCTTGGTTCCGACCGCCACCCCGTAACTTGGTTCCGACCGCCACCCCAGACCTTGGTTCCGACCGCCACCCCAGACCTTGGTTCCGAACGCCACCACGGAACTTGGTTCCGACCGCCACCCCGGACTATGGTTCCGACCGCCACCTAGGACCTTGGTTCCGACCGCCGCCCCCGACCTTGGTTCCGACCGCCATCCCGGACCTTGGTTCCAACGGCCACCCTGGACCTTGGTTCCAACCGCCACCCCGGACCATGTGACTGACCGCGACCCCGGACCTTGGTTCCGACCACCCACCGGACCTTGGTTCCGACCGCAACCCCGGACCTTGGTTCCGATCGCCACCCGGACCTTGGTTCCGACCGCCACCCCGGAACTTAGTTCCGACCGCCACCCCGGAACGTGGTTCCGACCACGACCCCGGCCCTTGGTTCCGACCGCCAGCTCGGACCTTGGATCCGACCACCACCCCAGGCCTTGATTCCGCCCGCCACCCCGGCCCTTGGTTCCGACCGCCACCCCGTAACTTGGTTCCGACCCCCACCCCTGACCTTGGTTCCGACCGCCACCCCGGACCTTGGTCCCGACCGCCGCCACGGCACTTGGATCTGACCGCCACCCCGGACTATAGTTTCGACCGCCACCCCGGACCTTGGTTCCGACCGCCGCCCCGGACCTTGGTTCCGACAGCCACCCCGGACCGTGGTTCCGACCGCCACGCCGGAGCTTGGTTCCGACCACCACCCCAGAACTTGGTCCCGACAGCCACCTCAGACCTTGATTCCAACCGCCACCCCGGAACCTTGTTTCCGACCGCCACCCCGGACGTTGGTTCCGACCGCCACCCTGGACCTTGGTTCCGACCGCCACCTCGGACATTGGTTCCGACCGCCACCCCGGATATTGGTTCCGATGGCCACTCCAGACCTTGGTTCGGACTGCCACCGTGGACCTTGCTTCCGACCGCCATCCCGGACCTTCGTTCCGACCGCCACCCCGGACCTTGGTTCCGACCGCCACCCCAGACCTTGTTTCCGACCGCCACCCCGTACCTTGGTTCCAACTGCCACCCCGGACCTTGGTTCCGACCGCCACGCCGGACCTTGGTTCCGTCCGCCACCCTGGAACTTGGTTCCGACCGCCGCCCCGGACCTTGGTTCCGAACGCCCCCCTGGACCTTGGTTCCGACCTACACCCCGGACGTTGGTTCCGACCGCCCCCCGGACCTTGTTTGCGACTGCTCCCCAGACCTTTGTTCCGACCACTACGCCGGACCTTGTTTGCGACCGCTCCCCGGATCTTGGTTCCAACCGTTAGCGGAGACCTTGTTTCCTACCGCCAACCTGGACCTTGGTTCCGAACGCGACCCTGGACCTTGGTTCCTACTGCCCCCCGGACCTTGATTCCGAAAGCCACCCCGGACCTTTGTTCCGACTGCCACCCCGGACCTTCGTTCCGACCGACCCCCCGGACCTTGGTTCCGACCGCCACCCCGGAACTTTTTTCCGACCGCTGCCACGGACCTTGGTTGCGACCGCCACCCCGGACCCTGGTTCCGACCTCCACCCCGGACCTTGGTTCCGACTGTCACCCCGGACCTTGGTTCCTACCGCCACCCCGGAACTTGGTTCCGACCGCTGCCACGGACCTTGGTTGCGACCGCCACCCCGGACCTTGGTTCTGACCTCCACCCCGGACCTTGGTTCCGACTGTCACCCCGGACCTTGGTTCCGACTGCCACCTTGGCTTCTGACCGCCACCTCGGACCTTTGTTCTGACTGTCACACCGGACCGTGGTTCCGACCGCCACCCTGGAACGTGGTTCCGAACGCCACACCTGACCTTGTTTCCGACCGCCACTCCGGACCTTGGTTCAGAACACCACTCCGGACCTTGGTTCAGAACGCCACACCGGACCTTGGTTCCGACCGCCACCCCGGACCTTGGTTACGACTGCCACCCCGGACATTGGTTACGACCGCCCCCCCGGACCTTAGATCCGACCGCCCCCCCGGACCTTGGTTCCGACTGCCACCCCGGACCTTGGTTCTGACCGCCACCCCGGACCTTGGTTCCGACCGTCACCCCGGACCTTGCTTCCGACTGCCACCTTGGCTTCTGACCGCCACCTCGGACCTTTGTTCTGACTGTCACACCGGACCGTGGTTCCGACCGCCACCTTGGAACGTGGTTCCGAACGCCACACCTGACCTTGTTTCCGACCGCCACTCCGGACCTTGGTTCAGAACACCACTCCGGACCTTGGTTCAGAACGCCACACCGGACCTTGGTTCCGACCGCCCCCCCGGACCTTGGTTCCGACTGCCACCCCGGACCATGGTTACGACCGCCCCCCCGGACCTTAGATCCGACCGCCCCCCCGGACCTTGGTTCCGACTGCCACCCCGGACCTTGGTTCTGACCGCCACCCCGGAACTTGGTTGCGACCGCCACCCCGGACCTTGGTTCCGACCTCCACCCTGGACCTTGGTTCCGACCGTCACCCCGGACCTTGGTTCCGACCCCCAACCCGGACCTTGGTTCCAACTGCCACCTTGGCTTCTGACCGCCACGCCGGACCTTGGCTCCGACTGCCACCCCGGACCTTGGTTCCGGCCGCCTCCCCGGACCATGGTTCCGACTGCCACCCCGGACCTTGGTTCCGACCGCCTCCCCGGACCTTGGTTCCGACTGCCACCCTGAACCTTGGGTACGACCGCCCCACCGGACCTTGATTCCGACCGCCCCCCCGGACCTTGGTTCCGACTGCCACACCTGACCTTGGTTCCGACCGCCACCTCAGACTTGGTTCCGACCGCCACTCCGGACCTTGGTTCAGAACGCCACCCCGGACCTTGTTTACGACCGCCCCCCCGGACCTTGGTTCCGACCGCCCCCCCGGACCGTGGTTCCGACCGTCACCCCGGAACGTGGTTCCGACCGCCACCCCGGACCTTGGTTCCGACCGCCACCCCAGACCTTGGTTCCGAACGCCACCACGGAACTTGGTTCCGACCGCCACCCCGGACTATTTTTCCGACTGCCACCCCGGACCTTGGTTCCGACAGCCGCCCCCGACCTTGGTTCCGACCGCCACCGGGGACCTTGGTTCCTACGGCCACCCCGGACCTTGGTTCCGACCGCCACCCCGGACCTTGATTCCGACCGCCACCCCGGACGTTAGTTCCGACCGCCACGCCGGACCTTGCTTCCGACCGCCACCCCGGAACTTGGTTACGACCGCCGCCACGGACCTTGGTTCTGACCGCCACCCGGGAACTTGGTTCATACCACCACCATGGAACGTAGTTCCGACCGCCACCCTGGAACGTAGTTCCGACCACGACCCCGGCCCTTGTTTCCGACCGCCACCCCGGACCCTGGATCCGACCACCACCCCAGGCCTTGATTCCGCCCGCCACCCCGGCCCTTGGTTCCGACCGCCACCCCGGACCTTGGTTCCGACCGCCGCCCCCGACCATGGTTCCGACAGCCACCCCGGACCTTAGTTCAACCGCCACCCCGGACCTTGGTTCCAACCGCCACCCCGGACCTTGGTTCCAACCGCCACCCCGGACCTTGGTTCCGACCGCCACCCCGGACGTTGGTTCCGACCGCCACGCCGGAGCTTGGTTCCGACCACCACCCCGGAACTTGGTTCCGAAAGCCACCTCAGACCTTGGTTCCGACCGCCACCTCGGATCCTTGTTTCCGACCGCCACCCCGGACATTGGTTCTGACCGCCACCCCGGACCTTGGTTCCGACCGCCACCTCGGACATTGGTTCCGACGCCACCCCGGACATTGGTTCCGATGGCCACTCCAGACCTTGGTTCCGACTGCCACCATGGACCTTGGTTCCGACCGCCCACCCGGACCTTGGTTCCGACCGCCTCCCCGGACCTTGGTTCCGACCGCCACATCGGACCTGGGTTCCGATCGCCACGCCGGACCTTGGTTCCGATTGGACCTTGGTTCCGACTGCCACCTCGGACCTTGGTTCCGACCGCCCACCCGGACCTTGGTTCCGACCGCCTCCCCGGACCTTGGTTCCGACCGCCACACCGGACCTGGGTTCCGATCGCCACGCCGGACCTTGGTTCCGACTGGAACTTGGTTCCGACCGCCACCTCGGACCTTGGTTCCCACTGCCACCCCGGACCTTGGATCCGACCACCACCCCGGACCTTGATTCCGCCCGCCACCCCGGCCCTTGGTTCCGACCGCCACCCCGTAACTTGGTTCCGACCGCCACCCCAGACCTTGGTTCCGACCGCCACCCCAGACCTTGGTTCCGAACGCCACCACGGAACTTGGTTCCGACCGCCACCCCGGACTATGGTTCCGACCGCCACCTAGGACCTTGGTTCCGACCGCCGCCCCCGACCTTGGTTCCGACCGCCATCCCGGACCTTGGTTCCAACGGCCACCCTGGACCTTGGTTCCAACCGCCACCCCGGACCATGTGACTGACCGCGACCCCGGACCTTGGTTCCGACCACCCACCGGACCTTGGTTCCGACCGCAACCCCGGACCTTGGTTCCGATCGCCACCCGGACCTTGGTTCCGACCGCCACCCCGGAACTTAGTTCCGACCGCCACCCCGGAACGTGGTTCCGACCGCCACCCCGGAACGTGGTTCCGACCACGACCCCGGCCCTTGGTTCCGACCGCCAGCTCGGACCTTGGATCCGACCACCACCCCAGGCCTTGATTCCGCCCGCCACCCCGGCCCTTGGTTCCGACCGCCACCCCGTAACTTGGTTCCGACCCCCACCCCTGACCTTGGTTCCGACCGCCACCCCGGACCTTGGTCCCGACCGCCGCCACGGCACTTGGATCCGACCGCCACCCCGGACTATAGTTTCGACCGCCACCCCGGACCTTGGTTCCGACCGCCGCCCCGGACCTTGGTTCCGACAGCCACCCCGGACCGTGGTTCCGACCGCCACGCCGGAGCTTGGTTCCGACCACCACCCCAGAACTTGGTCCCGACAGCCACCTCAGACCTTGATTCCAACCGCCACCCCGGAACCTTGTTTCCGACCGCCACCCCGGACGTTGGTTCCGACCGCCACCCTGGACCTTGGTTCCGACCGCCACCTCGGACATTGGTTCCGACCGCCACCCCGGATATTGGTTCCGATGGCCACTCCAGACCTTGGTTCGGACTGCCACCGTGGACCTTGCTTCCGACCGCCATCCCGGACCTTCGTTCCGACCGCCACCCCGGACCTTGGTTCCGACCGCCACCCCAGACCTTGTTTCCGACCGCCACCCCGTACCTTGGTTCCAACTGCCACCCCGGACCTTGGTTCCGACACACACGCCGGACCTTGGTTCCGTCCGCCACCCTGGAACTTGGTTCCGACCGCCGCCCCGGACCTTGGTTCCGAACGCCCCCCTGGACCTTGGTTCCGACCTACACCCCGGACGTTGGTTCCGACCGCCCCCCCGGACCTTGTTTGCGACTGCTCCCCAGACCTTTGTTCCGACCACTACGCCGGACCTTGTTTGCGACCGCTCCCCGGATCTTGGTTCCAACCGTTAGCGGAGACCTTGTTTCCTACCGCCAACCTGGACCTTGGTTCCGAACGCGACCCCGGACCTTGGTTCCTACTGCCCCCCGGACCTTGATTCCGAAAGCCACCCCGGACCTTTGTTCCGACTGCCACCCCGGACCTTCGTTCCGACCGACCCCCCGGACCTTGGTTCCGACCGCCACCCCGGAACTTTTTTCCGACCGCTGCCACGGACCTTGGTTGCGACCGCCACCCCGGACCCTGGTTCCGACCTCCACCCCGGACCTTGGTTCCGACTGTCACCCCGGACCTTGGTTCCTACCGCCACCCCGGAACTTGGTTCCGACCGCTGCCACGGACCTTGGTTGCGACCGCCACCCCGGACCTTGGTTCTGACCTCCACCCCGGACCTTGGTTCCGACTGTCACCCCGGACCTTGGTTCCGACTGCCACGTTGGCTTCTGACCGCCACCTCGGACCTTTGTTCTGACTGTCACACCGGACCGTGGTTCCGACCGCCACCCTGGAACGTGGTTCCGAACGCCACACCTGACCTTGTTTCCGACCGCCACTCCGGACCTTGGTTCAGAACACCACTCCGGACCTTGGTTCAGAACGCCACACCGGACCTTGGTTCCGACCGCCACCCCGGACCTTGGTTACGACTGCCACCCCGGACCTTGGTTACGACCGCCCCCCCGGACCTTAGATCCGACCGCCCCCCCGGACCTTGGTTCCGACTGCCACCCCGGACCTTGGTTCTGACCGCCACCCCGGACCTTGGTTCCGACCGTCACCCCGGACCTTGCTTCCGACTGCCACCTTGGCTTCTGACCGCCACCTCGGACCTTTGTTCTGACTGTCACACCGGACCGTGGTTCCGACCGCCACCTTGGAACGTGGTTCCGAACGCCACACCTGACCTTGTTTCCGACCGCCACTCCGGACCTTGGTTCAGAACACCACTCCGGACCTTGGTTCAGAACGCCACACCGGACCTTGGTTCCGACCGCCCCCCTGGACCTTGGTTCCGACTGCCACCCCGGACCATGGTTACGACCGCCCCCCCGGACCTTAGATCCGACCGCCCCCCCGGACCTTGGTTCCGACTGCCACCCCGGACCTTGGTTCTGACCGCCACCCCGGAACTTGGTTGCGACCGCCACCCCGGACCTTGGTTCCGACCTCCACCCTGGACCTTGGTTCCGACCGTCACCCCGGACCTTGGTTCCGACCCCCAACCCGGACCTTGGTTCCAACTGCCACCTTGGCTTCTGACCGCCACGCCGGACCTTGGCTCCGACTGCCACCCCGGACCTTGGTTCCGGCCGCCTCCCCGGACCATGGTTCCGACTGCCACCCCGGACCTTGGTTCCGACCGCCTCCCCGGACCTTGGTTCCGACTGCCACCCTGAACCTTGGTTACGACCGCCCCACCGGACCTTGATTCCGACCGCCCCCCCGGACCTTGGTTCCGACTGCCACACCTGACCTTGGTTCCGACCGCCACCTCAGACTTGGTTCCGACCGCCACTCCGGACCTTGGTTCAGAACGCCACCCCGGACCTTGTTTACGACCGCCCCCCCGGACCTTGGTTCCGACCGCCCCCCCGGACCTTGGTTCCGACCGCCACCCCGGAACGTGGTTCCGACCGCCACCCCGGACCTTGGTTGCGACCGCCACCCCGGACCTTGTTTCCGACCTCCACGCCGGACCTTGGTTCCGACCGTCACCCCGGACCTTGGTTCCGACCGCCAACCCGGACCTTGATTCCGACCGCCACGCCGGACCTTGGTTCCGACCGCCACCCCGGACCTTGGTTCCGACCGCCACCTCAGACTTGGTTCCGACCGGCACCCCGGACCTTGGTTCCAACGGCCACCCCGGACATTGGTTCCGACCGCCAACCCAGACCATGTGACTGACCGCGACCCCGGACCTTGGTTCCGACCACCCCCCGGACATTGGTTCCGACCGCAACCCCCGACCTTGGTTCCGACCGCAACCCCGGACCTTGGTTCCGACCGCCACCCCGGAACGTAGTTCCGACCGCCACCCCGGAACGTGGTTCCGACCACGACCCCGGCCCTTGTTTCCGACCGCCACCCCGGACCCTGGATCCGACCACCACCCCAGGCCTTGATTCCGCCCGCCACCCAGGCCCTTGGTTCCGACCGCCACCCCGTAACTTGGTTCCGACCCCCACCCCAGACCTTGGTTCCGACCGCCACCCCGGACCTTGGTCCCGACCGCCACCACGGCACTTGGTTCCGATCGCCACCCCGGACTATGGTTCCGACCGCCACCCCGGACCTTGGTTCCGACCGCCGCCTCAGACTTTGGTTCCGACTGCCACCCCGGGACTGGGTTCCGATCGCCACGACGGACCTTGGTTCCGACTGCCACCCCGGACCTTGGTTCCGACCGCCACCTCGGACCTTGGTTCTGACTGCCACCCCGGACCTTGGTTCTGACCGCCTCCCCATACCTTACATCCGACCGCCACCCCGGACCTTGTTTCCGAAAGCCAACCCGGACCTTAGTTCCAACCGCCACCCTGGACCTTGGATCCGACCACCACCCCGGACATTGATTCCGCCCGCCACCCCGGCCCTTGGTTCCGACCGCCACCCCGTAACTTGGATCCGACCGCCACCCCAGACCTTGGTTCCGACCGCCACCCCAGACCTTGGTTCCGAACGCCACCACGGAACTTGGTTCCGACCGCCACCCTGGACTATTTTTCCAACCGCCACCCCGGACATTGGTGCCGACAGCCGCCCCCGACTTTGGTTCCGACCGCCACCGGGGACCTTGGTTCCTACGGCCACCCCGGACCTTGGTTCCGACCGCCACCCCGGACCTTGGTTCCGACCGCCACCCCGGACGTTAGTTCCGACCGCCACGCCGGACCTTGCTTCCGACCGCCACCCCGGAACTTGGTTCCGACCGCCGCCACGGACCTTGGTTCTGACCGCCACCCGGGAACTTGGTTCCGACCGCCACCCCGGAACGTGGTTCCGACCACGACCCCGGCCCTTTTTTCCGACCGCCACCCCGGACCCTGGATCCGACCACAACCCCAGGCCTTGATTCCGCCCGCCACCCCGGCCCTTGGTTCCGACCGCCACCCCGGACCTTGGTTCCGACCGCCGCCCCCGACCATGGTTCCGACAGCCACCCCGGACCTTAGTTCAACCGCCACCCCGGACCTTGGTTCCGACCGCCACCCCGGACCCTGGTTCCGACCGCCACCCCGGACATTGGTTCCGACCGCCACGCCGGAGCTTGGTTCCGACCACCACCCCGGAACTTGGTTCCGACAACCACCTCAGACCTTGGTTCCGACCGCCACCTCGGATCCTTGTTTCCGACCGCCACCCCGGACATTGGTTCCGACCGCCACCCCGGACCTTGGTTCCGACCGCCACCTCGGACATTGGTTCCGACCGCCACCCCGGACATTGGTTCCGATGGCCACTCCAGACCTTGGTTCCGACTGCCACCGTGGACCTTGGTTCCGACCGCCCACCCGGACCTTGGTTCCGACCGCCTCCCCGGACGTTGGTTCCGACCGCCACACCGGACCTGGGTTCCGATCGCCACGCCGGACCTTGGTTCCGACTGGACCTTGGTTCCGACCGCCACCTCGGACCTTGGTTTCCACCGCCACCCCGGACCTTGGATCCGACCACCACCCCGGACCTTGATTCCGCCCGCCACCCCGGCCCTTGGTTCCGACCGCCACCCCGTAACTTGGTTCCGACCGCCACCCCAGACCTTGGTTCCGACCGCCACCCCAGACCTTGGTTCCGAACGCCACCACGGAACTTGGTTCCGACCGCCACCCCGGACTATGGTTCCGACCGCCACCTAGGACCTTGGTTCCGACCGCCGCCCCCGACCTTGGTTCCGACCGCCACCCCGGACCTTGGTTCCAACGGCCACCCTGGACCTTGGTTCCAACCGCCACCCCGGACGATGTGACTGACCGCGACCCCGGACCTTGGTTCCGACCACCCCCCGGACCTTGGTTCCGACCACCCCCCGGACCTTGGTTCCGACCGCAACCCCGGACCTTGGTTCCGATCGCCACCCGGACCTTGGTTCCGACCGCCACCCCAGAACTTAGTTCCGACCGCCACCCCGGAATGTGGTTCCGACCACGACACCGGCCCTTGGTTCCGACCGCGACCTCGGACCTTGGATCCGACCACCACCCCAGGCCTTGATTCCGCCCGCCACCCCGGCCCTTGGTTCCGACCGCCACCCCGGACCTTGGTCCCGACCGCCACCACGGCACTTGGATCCGACCGCCACCCCGGACTATGGTTCCGACCGCCACCCCGGACCTTGGTTCCGACCGCTGCCCCGGACCTTGGTTCCGACAGCCACCGCGGAACTTGGTTCCGACCGCCACGCCGGAGCTTGGTTCCGACCACCACCCCGGAACTTGGTCCCGACAGCCACCTCAGACCTTAGTTCCGACCGCCACCCCGGAACCTTGTTTCCGACCGCCACCCCGGACATTTGTTCCGACCGCCACCCCGGACCTTGGTTCCGACCGCCACCTCGGACATTGGTTCCGACCGCCACCCCGGATATTCGTTCCGATGGCCACTCCAGACCTTGGTTCGGACTGCCACCGTGGACCTTGCTTCCGACCGCCTTCCCGGACCTTGGTTCCGACCGCCACCCCGGACCTTGGTTCCGACCGCCACCTCAGACTTTGGTTCCGACCGCCACCCCGGACCAGGTTCCGACCGCCGCCCCGGACCTTGGTTCCGACCGCCCACGCGGACCTTGGTTCCGACCGCCTCCCCGGAGCTTGGTTCCGACCGCCACCCCGGGACTGGGTTCCGATCGCCACGACGGACCTTGGTTCCGACTGCCACCCCGGACCTTGGTTCCGACCGCCACCTCGGACCTTGGTTCTGACTGCCACCCCGGACCTTGGTTCTGACCGCCTCCCCATACCTTACATCCGACCGCCACCCCGGACCTTGTTTCCGAAAGCCAACCCGGACCTTAGTTCCGACCGCCACCCTGGACCTTGGATCCGACCACCACCCCGGACATTGATTCCGCCCGCCACCCCGGCCCTTGGTTCCGACCGCCACCCCGTAACTTGGATCCGACCGCCACCCCAGACCTTGGTTCCGACCGCCACCCCAGACCTTGGTTCCGAACGCCACCACGGAACTTGTTTCCGACCGCCACCCCAGACTATTTTTCCGACTGCCACCCCGTACCTTGGTTCCGACAGGCGCCCCCGACCTTGGTTCCGCCCGCCACCGGGGACCTTGGTTCCTACGGCCACCCCGGACCTTGGTTCCGACCGCCACCCCGGACCTTGATTCCGACCGCCACCCCGGACGTTAGTTCCGACCGCCACGCCGGACCTTGCTTCCGACCGCCACCCCGGAACTTGGTTACGACCGCCGCCACGGACCTTGGTTCTGACCGCCACCCGGGAACTTGGTTCATACCACCACCCCGGAACGTAGTTCCGACCGCCACCCTGGAACGTAGTTCCGACCTCGACGCCGGCCCTTGTTTCCGACCGCCACCCCGGACCCTGGATCCGACCAACACCCCAGGCCTTGATTCCGCCCGCCACCCCGGCCCTTGGTTCCGACCGCCACCCCGGAACTTGGTTCCGACCGCCACCTCGGACATTGGTTCCGACCGCCACCCCGGACATTGGTTCCGATGGCCACTCCAGACCTTGGTTCCGAAAGCCACCATGGACCTTGGTTCCGACCGCCCACCCGGACCTTGGTTCCGACCGCCTCCCCGGACCTTGGTTCCGACCGCCACACCGGACCTGGGTTCCGATCGCCACGCCGGACCTTGGTTCCGACTGGACCTTGGTTCCGACTGCCACCTCGGACCTTGGTTCCGACCGCCCACCCGGACCTTGGTTCCGACCGCCTCCCCGGAGCTTGGTTCCGACCGCCACCCCGGGACTGGGTTCCGATCGCCACGACGGACCTTGGTTCCGACTGCCACCCCGGACCTTGGTTCCGACCGCCACCTCGGACCTTGGTTCTGACTGCCACCCCGGACCTTGGTTCTGACCGCCTCCCCATACCTTACATCCGACCGCCACCCCGGACCTTGTTTCCGAAAGCCAACCCGGACCTTAGTTCCGACCGCCACCCTGGACCTTGGATCCGACCACCACCCCGGACATTGATTCCGCCCGCCACCCCGGCCCTTTGTTCCGACCGCCACCCCGTAACTTGGATCCGACCGCCACCCCAGACCTTGGTTCCGACCGCCACCCCAGACCTTGGTTCCGAACGCCACCACGGAACTTGTTTCCGACCGCCACCCCAGACTATTTTTCCGACTGCCACCCCGTACCTTGGTTCCGACAGCCGCCCCCGACCTTGGTTCCGACCGCCACCGGGGACCTTGGTTCCTACGGCCACCCCGGACCTTGGTTCCGACCGCCACCCCGGACCTTGATTCCGACCGCCACCCCGGACGTTAGTTCCGACCGCCACGCCGGACCTTGCTTCCGACCGCCACCCCGGAACTTGGTTACGACCGCCGCCACGGACCTTGGTTCTGACCGCCACCCGGGAACTTGGTTCATACCACCACCCCGGAACGTAGTTCCGACCGCCACCCTGGAACGTAGTTCCGACCTCGACCCCGGCCCTTGTTTCCGACCGCCACCACGGACCCTGGATCCGACCACCACCCCAGGCCTTGATTCCGCCCGCCACCCCGGACCTTGGTTCCGACCGCCACCTCGGACATTGGTTCCGACCGCCACCCCGGACATTGGTTCCGATGGCCACTCCAGACCTTGGTTCCGACTGCCACCATGGACCTTGGTTCCGACCGCCCACCCGGACCTTGGTTCCGACCGCCTCCCCGGACCTTGGTTCCGACCGCCACACCGGACCTGGGTTCCGATCGCCACGCCGGACCTTGGTTCCGACTGGACCTTGTTTCCGACTGCCACCTCGGACCTTGGTTCCGACCGCCCACCCGGACCTTGGTTCCGACCGCCTCCCCGGACCTTGGTACCGACCGCCACACCGGACCTGGTTTCCGATCGCCACGCCGGACCTTGGTTCCGACTGGAACTTGGTTCCGACCGCCACCTCGGACCTTGGTTCCCACTGCCACCCCGGACCTTGGATCCGACCACCACACCGGACCTTGATTCCGCCCGCCACCCCGGACCTTGGTTCCGACCGCCACCCCGGACCTTGGTCCCGACCGCCACCTCAGACTTTGGTTCCGACCGCCACCCCGGACCAGGTTCCGACCGCCGCCCCGGACCTTGGTTCCGACCGCCCATGCGGACCTCGGTTCCGACCGCCTCCCCGGACCTTGGTTCCGACCGCCACCTCGGACCTTGGTTCTGACTGCCACCCCGGACCTTGGTTCTGACCGCCTCCCCATACCTTACATCCGACCGCCACCCCGGACCTTGTTTCCGAAAGCCAACCCGGACCTTAGTTCCGACCGCCACCCTGGACCTTGGATCCGACCACCACCCCGGACATTGATTCCGCCCGCCACCCCGGCCCTTGGTTCCGACCGCCACCCCGTAACTTGGATCCGACCGCCACCCCAGACCTTGGTTCCGACCGCCACCCCAGACCTTGGTTCCGAACGCCACCACGGAACTTGGTTCCGACCGCCACCCCGGACTATTTTTCCGACTGCCACCCCGGACCTTGGTTCCGACAGCCGCCCCCGACCTTGGTTCCGACCGCCACCGGGGACCTTGGTTCCTACGGCCACCCCGGACCTTGGTTCCGACCGCCACCCCGGACCTTGATTCCGACCGCCACCCCGGACGTTAGTTCCGACCGCCACGCCGGACCTTGCTTCCGACCGCCACCCCGGAACTTGGTTACGACCGCCGCCACGGACCTTGGTTCTGACCGCCACCCGGGAACTTGGTTCATACCACCACCATGGAACGTAGTTCCGACCGCCACCCTGGAACGTAGTTCCGACCACGACCCCGGCCCTTGTTTCCGACCGCCACCCCGGACCCTGGATCCGACCACCACCCCAGGCCTTGATTCCGCCCGCCACCCCGGCCCTTGGTTCCGACCGCCACCCCGGACCTTGGTTCCGACCGCCGCCCCCGACCATGGTTCCGACAGCCACCCCGGACCTTAGTTCAACCGCCACCCCGGACCTTGGTTCCAACCGCCACCCCGGACCTTGGTTCCAACCGCCACCCCGGACCTTGGTTCCGACCGCCACCCCGGACGTTGGTTCCGACCGCCACGCCGGAGCTTGGTTCCGACCACCACCCCGGAACTTGGTTCCGAAAGCCACCTCAGACCTTGGTTCCGACCGCCACCTCGGATCCTTGTTTCCGACCGCCACCCCGGACATTGGTTCCGACCGCCACCCCGGACCTTGGTTCCGACCGCCACCTCGGACATTGGTTCCGACCGCCACCCCGGACATTGGTTCCGATGGCCACTCCAGACCTTGGTTAAGACTGCCACCATGGACCTTGGTTCCGACCGCCCACCCGGACCTTGGTTCCGACCGCCTCCCCGGACCTTGGTTCCGACCGCCACATCGGACCTGGGTTCCGATCGCCACGCCGGACCTTGGTTCCGATTGGACCTTGGTTCCGACTGCCACCTCGGACCTTGGTTCCGACCGCCCACCCGGTCCTTGGTTCCGACCGCCTCCCCGGACCTTGGTTCCGACCGCCACACCGGACCTGGGTTCCGATCGCCACGCCGGACCTTGGTTCCGACTGGAACTTGGTTCCGACCGCCACCTCGGACCTTGGTTCCCACTGCCACCCCGGACCTTGGATCCGACCACCACCCCGGACCTTGATTCCGCCCGCCACCCCGGCCCTTGGTTCCGACCGCCACCCCGTAACTTGGTTCCGACCGCCACCCCAGACCTTGGTTCCGACCGCCACCCCAGACCTTGGTTCCGAACGCCACCACGGAACTTGGTTCCGACCGCCACCCCGGACTATGGTTCCGACCGCCACCTAGGACCTTGGTTCCGACCGCCGCCCCCGACCTTGGTTCCGACCGCCATCCCGGACCTTGGTTCCAACGGCCACCCTGGACCTTGGTTCCAACCGCCACCCCGGACCATGTGACTGACCGCGACCCCGGACCTTGGTTCCGACCACCCACCGGACCTTGGTTCCGACCGCAACCCCGGACCTTGGTTCCGATCGCCACCCGGACCTTGGTTCCGACCGCCACCCCGGAACTTAGTTCCGACCGCCACCCCGGAACGTGGTTCCGACCACGACCCCGGCCCTTGGTTCCGACCGCCAGCTCGGACCTTGGATCCGACCACCACCCCAGGCCTTGATTCCGCCCGCCACCCCGGCCCTTGGTTCCGACCGCCACCCCGTAACTTGGTTCCGACCCCCACCCCTGACCTTGGTTCCGACCGCCACCCCGGACCTTGGTCCCGACCGCCGCCACGGCACTTGGATCCGACCGCCACCCCGGACTATAGTTTCGACCGCCACCCCGGACCTTGGTTCCGACCGCCGCCCCGGACCTTGGTTCCGACAGCCACCCCGGACCGTGGTTCCGACCGCCACGCCGGAGCTTGGTTCCGACCACCACCCCAGAACTTGGTCCCGACAGCCACCTCAGACCTTGATTCCAACCGCCACCCCGGAACCTTGTTTCCGACCGCCACCCCGGACGTTGGTTCCGACCGCCACCCTGGACCTTGGTTCCGACCGCCACCTCGGACATTGGTTCCGACCGCCACCCCGGATATTGGTTCCGATGGCCACTCCAGACCTTGGTTCGGACTGCCACCGTGGACCTTGCTTCCGACCGCCATCCCGGACCTTCGTTCCGACCGCCACCCCGGACCTTGGTTCCGACCGCCACCCCAGACCTTGTTTCCGATCGCCACCCCGTACCTTGGTTCCAACTGCCACCCCGGACCTTGGTTCCGACCGCCACGCCGGACCTTGGTTCCGTCCGCCACCCTGGAACTTGGTTCCGACCGCCGCACCGGACCTTGGTTCCGAACGCCCCCCTGGACCTTGGTTCCGACCTACACCCCGGACGTTGGTTCCGACCGCCCCCCGGACCTTGTTTGCGACTGCTCCCCAGACCTTTGTTCCGACCACTACGCCGGACCTTGTTTGCGACCGCTCCCCGGATCTTGGTTCCAACCGTTAGCGGAGACCTTGTTTCCTACCGCCAACCTGGACCTTGGTTCCGAACGCGACCCCGGACCTTGGTTCCTACTGCCCCCCGGACCTTGATTCCGAAAGCCACCCCGGACCTTTGTTCCGACTGCCACCCCGGACCTTCGTTCCGACCGACCCCCCGGACCTTGGTTCCGACCGCCACCCCGGAACTTTTTTCCGACTGCTGCCACGGACCTTGGTTGCGACCGCCACCCCGGACCCTGGTTCCGACCTCCACCCCGGACCTTGGTTCCGACTGTCACCCCGGACCTTGGTTCCTACCGCCACCCCGGAACTTGGTTCCGACCGCTGCCACGGACCTTGGTTGCGACCGCCACCCCGGACCTTGGTTCTGACCTCCACCCCGGACCTTGGTTCCGACTGTCACCCCGGACCTTGGTTCCGACTGCCACCTTGGCTTCTGACCGCCACCTCGGACCTTTGTTCTGACTGTCACACCGGACCGTGGTTCCGACCGCCACCCTGGAACGTGGTTCCGAACGCCACACCTGACCTTGTTTCCGACCGCCACTCCGGACCTTGGTTCAGAACACCACTCCGGACCTTGGTTCAGAACGCCACACCGGACCTTGGTTCCGACCGCCACCCCGGACCTTGGTTACGACTGCCACCCCGGACATTGGTTACGACCGCCCCCCCGGACCTTAGATCCGACCGCCCCCCCGGACCTTGGTTCCGACTGCCACCCCGGACCTTGGTTCTGACCGCCACCCCGGACCTTGGTTCCGACCGTCACCCCGGACCTTGCTTCCGACTGCCACCTTGGCTTCTGACCGCCACCTCGGACCTTTGTTCTGACTGTCAAACCGGACCGTGGTTCCGACCACCACCTTGGAACGTGGTTCCGAACGCCACACCTGACCTTGTTTCCGACCGCCACTCCGGACCTTGGTTCAGAACACCACTCCGGACCTTGGTTCAGAACGCCACACCGGACCTTGGTTCCGACCGCCCCCCCGGACCTTGGTTCCGACTGCCACCCCGGACCATGGTTACGACCGCCCCCCCGGACCTTAGATCCGACCGCCCCCCCGGACCTTGGTTCCGACTGCCACCCCGGACCTTGGTTCTGACCGCCACCCCGGAACTTGGTTGCGACCGCCACCCCGGACCTTGGTTCCGACCTCCACCCTGGACCTTGGTTCCGACCGTCACCCCGGACCTTGGTTCCGACCCCCAACCCGGACCTTGGTTCCAACTGCCACCTTGGCTTCTGACCGCCACGCCGGACCTTGGCTCCGACTGCCACCCCGGACCTTGGTTCCAGCCGCCTCCCCGGACCATGGTTCCGACTGCCACCCCGGACCTTGGTTCCGACCGCCTCCCCGGACCTTGGTTCCGACTGCCACCCTGAACCTTGGTTACGACCGCCCCACCGGACCTTGATTCCGACCGCCCCCCCGGACCTTGGTTCCGACTGCCACACCTGACCTTGGTTCCGACCGCCACCCCAGAACTTAGTTCCGACCGCCACCCCGGAACGTGGTTCCGACCACGACACCGGCCCTTGGTTCCGACCGCGACCTCGGACCTTGGATCCGACCACCACCCCAGGCCTTGATTCCGCCCGCCACCCCGGCCCTTGGTTCCGACCGCCACCCCGGACCTTGGTCCCGACCTCCACCACGGCACTTGGATCCGACCGCCACCCCGGACTATGGTTCCGAACGCCACCCCGGACCTTGGTTCCGACCGCCGCCCCGGACCTTGGTTCCGACAGCCACCGCGGACCTTGGTTCCGACCGCCACGCCGGAGCTTGGTTCCGACCACCACCCCGGAACTTGGTCCCGACAGCCACCTCAGACCTTAGTTCCGACCGCCACCCCGGAACCTTGTTTCCGACCGCCACCCCGGACATTGGTTCCGACCGCCACACCGGACCTTGGATCCGACCGCCACCTCGGACATTGGTTCCGACCGCCTCCCCGGATATTCGTTCCGATGGCCACTCCAGACCTTGGTTCGGACTGCCACCGTGGACCTTGCTTCCGACCGCCTTCCCGGACCTTGGTTCCGACCGCCACCCCGGACCTTGGTTCCGACCGCCACCTCAGACTTTGGTTCCGACCGCCACCCCGGACCAGGTTCCGACCGCCGCCCCGGACCTTGGTTCCGACCGCCCACGCGGACCTCGGTTCCGACCGCCTCCCCGGACCTTGGTTCCGACCGCCACCTCGGACCTTGGTTCTGACTGCCACCCCGGACCTTGGTTCTGACCGCCTCCCCATACCTTACATCCGACCGCCACCCCGGACCTTGTTTCCGAAAGCCAACCCGGACCTTAGTTCCGACCGCCACCCTGGACCTTGGATCCGACCACCACCCCGGACATTGATTCCGCCCGCCACCCCGGCCCTTGGTTCCGACCGCCACCCCGTAACTTGGATCCGACCGCCACCCCAGACCTTGGTTCCGACCGCCACCCCAGACCTTGGTTCCGAACGCCACCACGGAACTTGGTTCCGACCGCCACGCCGGACTATTTTTCCGACTGCCACCCCGGACCTTGGTTCCGACAGCCGCCCCCGACCTTGGTTCCGACCGCCACCGGGGACCTTGGTTCCTACGGCCACCCCGGACCTTGGTTCCGACCGCCACCCCGGACCTTGATTCCGACCGCCACCCCGGACGTTAGTTCCGACCGCCACGCCGGACCTTGCTTCCGACCGCCACCCCGGAACTTGGTTACGACCGCCGCCACGGACCTTGGTTCTGACCGCCACCCGGGAACTTGGTTCATACCACCACCATGGAACGTAGTTCCGACCGCCACCCTGGAACGTAGTTCCGACCACGACACCGGCCCTTGTTTCCGACCGCCACCCCGGACCCTGGATCCGACCACCACCCCAGGCCTTGATTCCGCCCGCCACCCCGGCCCTTGGTTCCGACCGCCACCCCGGACCTTGGTTCCGACCGCCGCCCCCGACCATGGTTCCGACAGCCACCCCGGACCTTAGTTCAACCGCCACCCCGGACCTTGGTTCCAACCGCCACCCCGGACCTTGGTTCCAACCGCCACCCCGGACCTTGGTTCCGACCGCCACCCCGGACGTTGGTTCCGACCGCCACGCCGGAGCTTGGTTCCGACCACCACCCCGGAACTTGGTTCCGAAAGCCACCTCAGACCTTGGTTCCGACCGCCACCTCGGATCCTTGTTTCCGACCGCCACCCCGGACATTGGTTCCGACCGCTACCCCGGACCTTGGTTCCGACCGCCACCTCGGACATTGGTTCCGACCGCCACCCCGGACATTGGTTCCGATGGCCACTCCAGACCTTGGTTACGACTGCCACCATGGACCTTGGTTCCGACCGCCCACCCGGACCTTGGTTCCGACCGCCTCCCCGGACCTTGGTTCCGACCGCCACATCGGACCTGGGTTCCGATCGCCATGCCGGACCTTGGTTCCGATTGGACCTTGGTTCCGACTGCCACCTCGGACCTTGGTTCCGACCGCCCACCCGGTCCTTGGTTCCGACCGCCTCCCCGGACCTTGGTTCCGACCGCCACACCGGACCTGGGTTCCGATCGCCACGCCGGACCTTGGTTCCGACTGGAACTTGGTTCCGACCGCCACCTCGGACCTTGGTTCCCACTGCCACCCCGGACCTTGGATCCGACCACCACCCCGGACCTTGATTCCGCCCGCCACCCCGGCCCTTGGTTCCGACCGCCACCCCGTAACTTGGTTCCGACCGCCACCCCAGACCTTGGTTCCGACCGCCACCCCAGACCTTGGTTCCGAACGCCACCACGGAACTTGGTTCCGACCGCCACCCCGGACTATGGTTCCGACCGCCACCTAGGACCTTGGTTCCGACCGCCGCCCCCGACCTTGGTTCCGACCGCCATCCCGGACCTTGGTTCCAACGGCCACCCTGGACCTTGGTTCCAACCGCCACCCCGGACCATGTGACTGACCGCGACCCCGGACCTTGGTTCCGACCACCCACCGGACCTTGGTTCCGACCGCAACCCCGGACCTTGGTTCCGATCGCCACCCGGACCTTGGTTCCGACCGCCACCCCGGAACTTAGTTCCGACCGCCACCCCGGAACGTGGTTCCGACCACGACCCCGGCCCTTGGTTCCGACCGCCAGCTCGGACCTTGGATCCGACCACCACCCCAGGCCTTGATTCCGCCCGCCACCCCGGCCCTTGGTTCCGACCGCCACCCCGTAACTTGGTTCCGACCCCCACCCCTGACCTTGGTTCCGACCGCCACCCCGGACCTTGGTCCCGACCGCCGCCACGGCACTTGGATCCGACCGCCACCCCGGACTATAGTTTCGACCGCCACCCCGGACCTTGGTTCCGACCGCCGCCCCGGACCTTGGTTCCGACAGCCACCCCGGACCGTGGTTCCGACCGCCACGCCGGAGCTTGGTTCCGACCACCACCCCAGAACTTGGTCCCGACAGCCACCTCAGACCTTGATTCCAACCGCCACCCCGGAACCTTGTTTCCGACCGCCACCCCGGACGTTGGTTCCGACCGCCACCCTGGACCTTGGTTCCGACCGCCACCTCGGACATTGGTTCCGACCGCCACCCCGGATATTGGTTCCGATGGCCACTCCAGACCTTGGTTCGGACTGCCACCGTGGACCTTGCTTCCGACCGCCATCCCGGACCTTCGTTCCGACCGCCACCCCGGACCTTGGTTCCGACCGCCACCCCAGACCTTGTTTCCGACCGCCACCCCGTACCTTGGTTCCAACTGCCACCCCGGACCTTGGTTCCGACCGCCACGCCGGACCTTGGTTCCGTCCGCCACCCTGGAACTTGGTTCCGACCGCCGCCCCGGACCTTGGTTCCGAACGCCCCCCTGGACCTTGGTTCCGACCTACACCCCGGACGTTGGTTCCGACCGCCCCCCGGACCTTGTTTGCGACTGCTCCCCAGACCTTTGTTCCGACCACTACGCCGGACCTTGTTTGCGACCGCTCCCCGGATCTTGGTTCCAACCGTTAGCGGAGACCTTGTTTCCTACCGCCAACCTGGACCTTGGTTCCGAACGCGACCCCGGACCTTGGTTCCTACTGCCCCCCGGACCTTGATTCCGAAAGCCACCCCGGACCTTTGTTCCGACTGCCACCCCGGACCTTCGTTCCGACCGACCCCCCGGACCTTGGTTCCGACCGCCACCCCGGAACTTTTTTCCGACCGCTGCCACGGACCTTGGTTGCGACCGCCACCCCGGACCCTGGTTCCGACCTCCACCCCGGACCTTGGTTCCGACTGTCACCCCGGACCTTGGTTCCTACCGCCACCCCGGAACTTGGTTCCGACCGCTGCCACGGACCTTGGTTGCGACCGCCACCCCGGACCTTGGTTCTGACCTCCACCCCGGACCTTGGTTCCGACTGTCACCCCGGACCTTGGTTCCGACTGCCACCTTGGCTTCTGACCGCCACCTCGGACCTTTGTTCTGACTGTCACACCGGACCGTGGTTCCGACCGCCACCCTGGAACGTGGTTCCGAACGCCACACCTGACCTTGTTTCCGACCGCCACTCCGGACCTTGGTTCAGAACACCACTCCGGACCTTGGTTCAGAACGCCACACCGGACCTTGGTTCCGACCGCCACCCCGGACCTTGGTTACGACTGCCACCCCGGACATTGGTTACGACCGCCCCCCCGGACCTTAGATCCGACCGCCCCCCCGGACCTTGGTTCCGACTACCACCCCGGACCTTGGTTCTGACCGCCACCCCGGACCTTGGTTCCGACCGTCACCCCGGACCTTGCTTCCGACTGCCACCTTGGCTTCTGACCGCCACCTCGGACCTTTGTTCTGACTGTCACACCGGACCGTGGTTCCGACCGCCACCTTGGAACGTGGTTCCGAACGCCACACCTGACCTTGTTTCCGACCGCCACTCCGGACCTTGGTTCAGAACACCACTCCGGACCTTGGTTCAGAACGCCACACCGGACCTTGGTTCCGACCGCCCCCCCGGACCTTGGTTCCGACTGCCACCCCGGACCATGGTTACGACCGCCCCCCCGGACCTTAGATCCGACCGCCCCCCCGGACCTTGGTTCCGACTGCCACCCCGGACCTTGGTTCTGACCGCCACCCCGGAACTTGGTTGCGACCGCCACCCCGGACCTTGGTTCCGACCTCCACCCTGGACCTTGGTTCCGACCGTCACCCCGGACCTTGGTTCCGACCCCCAACCCGGACCTTGGTTCCAACTGCCACCTTGGCTTCTGACCGCCACGCCGGACCTTGGCTCCGACTGCCACCCCGGACCTTGGTTCCGGCCGCCTCCCCGGACCATGGTTCCGACTGCCACCCCGGACCTTGGTTCCGACCGCCTCCCCGGACCTTGGTTCCGACTGCCACCCTGAACCTTGGTTACGACCGCCCCACCGGACCTTGATTCCGACCGCCCCCCCGGACCTTGGTTCCGACTGCCACACCTGACCTTGGTTCCGACCGCCACCTCAGACTTGGTTCCGACCGCCACTCCGGACCTTGGTTCAGAACGCCACCCCGGACCTTGTTTACGACCGCCCCCCCGGACCTTGGTTCCGACCGCCCCCCCGGACCTTGGTTCCGACCGCCACCCCGGAACGTGGTTCCGACCGCCACCCCGGACCTTGGTTCCGACCGCCACCCCAGACCTTGGTTCCGAACGCCACCACGGAACTTGGTTCCGACCGCCACCCCGGACTATTTTTCCGACTGCCACCCCGGACCTTGGTTCCGACAGCCGCCCCCGACCTTGGTTCCGACCGCCACCGGGGACCTTGGTTCCTACGGCCACCCCGGACCTTGGTTCCGACCGCCACCCCGGACCTTGATTCCGACCGCCACCCCGGACGTTAGTTCCGACCGCCACGCCGGACCTTGCTTCCGACCGCCACCCCGGAACTTGGTTATGACCGCCGCCACGGACCTTGGTTCTGACCGCCACCCGGGAACTTGGTTCATACCACCACCATGGAACGTAGTTCCGACCGCCACCCTGGAACGTAGTTCCGACCACGACCCCGGCCCTTGTTTCCGACCGCCACCCCGGACCCTGGATCCGACCACCACCCCAGGCCTTGATTCCGCCCGCCACCCCGGCCCTTGGTTCCGACCGCCACCCCGGACCTTGGTTCCGACCGCCGCCCCCGACCATGGTTCCGACAGCCACCCCGGACCTTAGTTCAACCGCCACCCCGGACCTTGGTTCCAACCGCCACCCCGGACCTTGGTTCCAACCGCCACCCCGGACCTTGGTTCCGACCGCCACCCCGGACGTTGGTTCCGACCGCCACGCCGGAGCTTGGTTCCGACCACCACCCCGGAACTTGGTTCCGAAAGCCACCTCAGACCTTGGTTCCGACCGCCACCTCGGATCCTTGTTTCCGACCGCCACCCCGGACATTGGTTCCGACCGCCACCCCGGACCTTGGTTCCGACCGCCACCTCGGACATTGGTTCCGACCGCCACCCCGGACATTGGTTCCGATGGCCACTCCAGACCTTGGTTCCGACTGCCACCATGGACCTTGGTTCCGACCGCCCACCCGGACCTTGGTTCCGACCGCCTCCCCGGACCTTGGTTCCGACCGCCACATCGGACCTGGGTTCCGATCGCCACGCCGGACCTTGGTTCCGATTGGACCTTGGTTCCGACTGCCACCTCGGACCTTGGTTCCGACCGCCCACCCGGACCTTGGTTCCGACCGCCTCCCCGGACCTTGGTTCCGACCGCCACACCGGACCTGGGTTCCGATCGCCACGCCGGACCTTGGTTCCGACTGGAACTTGGTTCCGACCGCCACCTCGGACCTTGGTTCCCACTGCCACCCCGGACCTTGGATCCGACCACCACCCCGGACCTTGATTCCGCCCGCCACCCCGGCCCTTGGTTCCGACCGCCACCCCGTAACTTGGTTCCGACCGCCACCCCAGACCTTGGTTCCGACCGCCACCCCAGACCTTGGTTCCGAACGCCACCACGGAACTTGGTTCCGACCGCCACCCCGGACTATGGTTCCGACCGCCACCTAGGACCTTGGTTCCGACCGCCGCCCCCGACCTTGGTTCCGACCGCCATCCCGGACCTTGGTTCCAACGGCCACCCTGGACCTTGGTTCCAACCGCCACCCCGGACCATGTGACTGACCGCGACCCCGGACCTTGGTTCCGACCACCCACCGGACCTTGGTTCCGACCGCAACCCCGGACCTTGGTTCCGATCGCCACCCGGACCTTGGTTCCGACCGCCACCCCGGAACTTAGTTCCGACCGCCACCCCGGAACGTGGTTCCGACCACGACCCCGGCCCTTGGTTCCGACCGCCAGCTCGGACCTTGGATCCGACCACCACCCCAGGCCTTGATTCCGCCCGCCACCCCGGCCCTTGGTTCCGACCGCCACCCCGTAACTTGGTTCCGACCCCCACCCCTGACCTTGGTTCCGACCGCCACCCCGGACCTTGGTCCCGACCGCCGCCACGGCACTTGGATCCGACCGCCACCCCGGACTATAGTTTCGACCGCCACCCCGGACCTTGGTTCCGACCGCCGCCCCGGACCTTGGTTCCGACAGCCACCCCGGACCGTGGTTCCGACCGCCACGCCGGAGCTTGGTTCCGACCACCACCCCAGAACTTGGTCGCGACAGCCACCTCAGACCTTGATTCCAACCGCCACCCCGGAAACTTGTTTCCGACCGCCACCCCGGACGTTGGTTCCGACCGCCACCCTGGACCTTGGTTCCGACCGCCACCTCGGACATTGGTTCCGACCGCCACCCCGGATATTGGTTCCGATGGCCACTCCAGACCTTGGTTCGGACTGCCACCGTGGACCTTGCTTCCGACCGCCATCCCGGACCTTCGTTCCGACCGCCACCCCGGACCTTGGTTCCGACCGCCACCCCAGACCTTGTTTCCGACCGCCACCCCGTACCTTGGTTCCAACTGCCACCCCGGACCTTGGTTCCGACCGCCACGCCGGACCTTGGTTCCGTCCGCCACCCTGGAACTTGGTTCCGACCGCCGCCCCGGACCTTGGTTCCGAACGCCCCCCTGGACCTTGGTTCCGACCTACACCCCGGACGTTGGTTCCGACCGCCCCCCCGGACCTTGTTTGCGACTGCTCCCCAGACCTTTGTTCCGACCACTACGCCGGACCTTGTTTGCGACCGCTCCCCGGATCTTGGTTCCAACCGTTAGCGGAGACCTTGTTTCCTACCGCCAACCTGGACCTTGGTTCCGAACGCGACCCCGGACCTTGGTTCCTACTGCCCCCCGGACCTTGATTCCGAAAGCCACCCCGGACCTTTGTTCCGACTGCCACCCCGGACCTTCGTTCCGACCGACCCCCCGGACCTTGGTTCCGACCGCCACCCCGGAACTTTTTTCCGACCGCTGCCACGGACCTTGGTTGCGACCGCCACCCCGGACCCTGGTTCCGACCTCCACCCCGGACCTTGGTTCCGACTGTCACCCCGGACCTTGGTTCCTACCGCCACCCCGGAACTTGGTTCCGACCGCTGCCACGGACCTTGGTTGCGACCGCCACCCCGGACCTTGGTTCTGACCTCCACCCCGGACCTTGGTTCCGACTGTCACCCCGGACCTTGGTTCCGACTGCCACCTTGGCTTCTGACCGCCACCTCGGACCTTTGTTCTGACTGTCACACCGGACCGTGGTTCCGACCGCCACCCTGGAACGTGGTTCCGAACGCCACACCTGACCTTGTTTCCGACCGCCACTCCGGACCTTGGTTCAGAACACCACTCCGGACCTTGGTTCAGAACGCCACACCGGACCTTGGTTCCGACCGCCACCCCGGACCTTGGTTACGACTGCCACCCCGGACCTTGGTTACGACCGCCCCCCCGGACCTTAGATCCGACCGCCCCCCCGGACCTTGGTTCCGACTGCCACCCCGGACCTTGGTTCTGACCGCCTCCCCGGACCTTGGTTCCGACCGTCACCCCGGACCTTGCTTCCGACTGCCACCTTGGCTTCTGACCGCCACCTCGGACCTTTGTTCTGACTGTCACACCGGACCGTGGTTCCGACCGCCACCTTGGAACGTGGTTCCGAACGCCACACCTGACCTTGTTTCCGACCGCCACTCCGGACCTTGGTTCAGAACACCACTCCGGACCTTGGTTCAGAACGCCACACCGGACCTTGGTTCCGACCGCCCCCCTGGACCTTGGTTCCGACTGCCACCCCGGACCATGGTTACGACCGCCCCCCCGGACCTTAGATCCGACCGCCCCCCCGGACCTTGGTTCCGACTGCCACCCCGGACCTTGGTTCTGACCGCCACCCCGGAACTTGGTTGCGACCGCCACCCCGGACCTTGGTTCCGACCTCCACCCTGGACCTTGGTTCCGACCGTCACCCCGGACCTTGGTTCCGACCCCCAACCCGGACCTTGGTTCCAACTGCCACCTTGGCTTCTGACCGCCACGCCGGACCTTGGCTCCGACTGCCACCCCGGACCTTGGTTCCGGCCGCCTCCCCGGACCATGGTTCCGACTGCCACCCCGGACCTTGGTTCCGACCGCCTCCCCGGACCTTGGTTCCGACTGCCACCCTGAACCTTGGTTACGACCGCCCCACCGGACCTTGATTCCGACCGCCCCCCCGGACCTTGGTTCCGACTGCCACACCTGACCTTGGTTCCGACCGCCACCTCAGACTTGGTTCCGACCGCCACTCCGGACCTTGGTTCAGAACGCCACCCCGGACCTTGTTTACGACCGCCCCCCCGGACCTTGGTTCCGACCGCCCCCCCGGACCTTGGTTCCGACCGCCACCCCGGAACGTGGTTCCGACCGCCACCCCGGACCTTGGTTGCGACCGCCACCCCGGACCTTGTTTCCGACCTCCACGCCGGACCTTGGTTCCGACCGTCACCCCGGACCTTGGTTCCGACCGCCAACCCGGACCTTGATTCCGACCGCCACGCCGGACCTTGGTTCCGACCGCCACCCCGGACCTTGGTTCCGACCGCCACCTCAGACTTGGTTCCGACCGGCACCCCGGACCTTGGTTCCAACGGCCACCCCGGACATTGGTTCCGACCGCCAACCCAGACCATGTGACTGACCGCGACCCCGGACCTTGGTTCCGACCACCCCCCGGACATTGGTTCCGACCGCAACCCCGGACCTTGGTTCCGACCGCCACCCCGGAACGTAGTTCCGACCGCCACCCCGGAACGTGGTTCCGACCACGACCCCGGCCCTTGTTTCCGACCGCCACCCCGGACCCTGGAGCCGACCACCACCCCAGGCCTTGATTCCGCCCGCCACCCCGGCCCTTGGTTCCGACCGCCACCCCGTAACTTGGTTCCGACCCCCACCCCAGACCTTGGTTCCGACCGCCACCCCGGACCTTGGTCCCGACCGCCACCACGGCACTTGGTTCCGATCGCCACCCCGGACTATGGTTCCGACCGCCACCCCGGACCTTGGTTCCGACCGCCGCCTCAGACTTTGGTTCCGACTGCCACCCCGGGACTGGGTTCCGATCGCCACGACGGACCTTGGTTCCGACTGCCACCCCGGACCTTGGTTCCGACCGCCACCTCGGACCTTGGTTCTGACTGCCACCCCGGACCTTGGTTCTGACCGCCTCCCCATACCTTACATCCGACCGCCACCCCGGACCTTGTTTCCGAAAGCCAACCCGGACCTTAGTTCCAACCGCCACCCTGGACCTTGGATCCGACCACCACCCCGGACATTGATTCCGCCCGCCACCCCGGCCCTTGGTTCCGACCGCCACCCCGTAACTTGGATCCGACCGCCACCCCAGACCTTGGTTCCGACCGCCACCCCAGACCTTGGTTCCGAACGCCACCACGGAACTTGGTTCCGACCGCCACCCTGGACTATTTTTCCAACCGCCACCCCGGACATTGGTGCCGACAGCCGCCCCCGACTTTGGTTCCGACCGCCACCGGGGACCTTGGTTCCTACGGCCACCCCGGACCTTGGTTCCGACCGCCACCCCGGACCTTGGTTCCGACCGCCACCCCGGACGTTAGTTCCGACCGCCACGCCGGACCTTGCTTCCGACCGCCACCCCGGAACTTGGTTCCGACCGCCGCCACGGACCTTGGTTCTGACCGCCACCCGGGAACTTGGTTCCGACCGCCACCCCGGAACGTGGTTCCGACCACGACCCCGGCCCTTTTTTCCGACCGCCACCCCGGACCCTGGATCCGACCACAACCCCAGGCCTTGATTCCGCCCGCCACCCCGGCCCTTCGTTCCGACCGCCACCCCGGACCTTGGTTCCGACCGCCGCCCCCGACCATGGTTCCGACAGCCACCCCGGACCTTAGTTCAACCGCCACCCCGGACCTTGGTTCCGACCGCCACCCCGGACCCTGGTTCCGACCGCCACCCCGGACGTTGGTTCCGACCGCCACGCCGGAGCTTGGTTCCGACCACCACCCCGGAACTTGGTTCCGACAACCACCTCAGACCTTGGTTCCGACCGCCACCTCGGATCCTTGTTTCCGACCGCCACCCCGGACATTGGTTCCGACCGCCACCCCGGACCTTGGTTCCGACCGCCACCTCGGACATTGGTTCCGACCGCCACCCCGGACATTGGTTCCGATGGCCACTCCAGACCTTGGTTCCGACTGCCACCGTGGACCTTGGTTCCGACCGCCCACCCGGACCTTGGTTCCGACCGCCTCCCCGGACGTTGGTTCCGACCGCCACACCGGACCTGGGTTCCGATCGCCACGCCGGACCTTGGTTCCGACTGGACCTTGGTTCCGACCGCCACCTCGGACCTTGGTTCCCACCGCCACCCCGGACCTTGGATCCGACCACCACCCCGGACCTTGATTCCGCCCGCCACCCCGGCCCTTGGATCCGACCGCCACCCCGTAACTTGGTTCCGACCGCCACCCCAGACCTTGGTTCCGACCGCCACACCAGACCTTGGTTCCGAACGCCACCACGGAACTTGGTTCCGACCGCCACCCCGGACTATGGTTCCGACCGCCACCTAGGACCTTGGTTCCGACCGCCGCCCCCGACCTTGGTTCCGACCGCCACCCCGGACCTTGGTTCCAACGGCCACCCTGGACCTTGGTTCCAACCGCCACCCCGGACGATGTGACTGACCGCGACCCCGGACCTTGGTTCCGACCACCCCCCGGACCTTGGTTCCGACCACCCCCCGGACCTTGGTTCCGACCGCAACCCCGGACCTTGGTTCCGATCGCCACCCGGACCTTGGTTCCGACCGCCACCCCAGAACTTAGTTCCGACCGCCACCCCGGAATGTGGTTCCGACCACGACACCGGCCCTTGGTTCCGACCGCGACCTCGGACCTTGGATCCGACCACCACCCCAGGCCTTGATTCCGCCCGCCACCCCGGCCCTTGGTTCCGACCGCCACCCCGGACCTTGGTCCCGACCGCCACCACGGCACTTGGATCCGACCGCCACCCCGGACTATGGTTCCGACCGCCACCCCGGACCTTGGTTCCGACCGCTGCCCCGGACCTTGGTTCCGACAGCCACCGCGGAACTTGGTTCCGACCGCCACGCCGGAGCTTGGTTCCGACCACCACCCCGGAACTTGGTCCCGACAGCCACCTCAGACCTTAGTTCCGACCGCCACCCCGGAACCTTGTTTCCGACCGCCACCCCGGACATTTGTTCCGACCGCCACCCCGGACCTTGGTTCCGACCGCCACCTCGGACATTGGTTCCGACCGCCACCCCGGATATTCGTTCCGATGGCCACTCCAGACCTTGGTTCGGACTGCCACCGTGGACCTTGCTTCCGACCGCCTTCCCGGACCTTGGTTCCGACCGCCACCCCGGACCTTGGTTCCGACCGCCACCTCAGACTTTGGTTCCGACCGCCACCCCGGACCAGGTTCCGACCGCCGCACCGGACCTTGGTTCCGACCGCCCACGCGGACCTTGGTTCCGACCGCCTCCCCGGAGCTTGGTTCCGACCGCCACCCCGGGACTGGGTTCCGATCGCCACGACGGACCTTGGTTCCGACTGCCACCCCGGACCTTGGTTCCGACCGCCACCTCGGACCTTGGTTCTGACTGCCACCCCGGACCTTGGTTCTGACCGCCTCCCCATACCTTACATCCGACCGCCACCCCGGACCTTGTTTCCGAAAGCCAACCCGGACCTTAGTTCCGACCGCCACCCTGGACCTTGGATCCGACCACCACCCCGGACATTGATTCCGCCCGCCACCCCGGCCCTTGGTTCCGACCGCCACCCCGTAACTTGGATCCGACCGCCACCCCAGACCTTTGTTCCGACCGCCACCCCAGACCTTGGTTCCGAACGCCACCACGGAACTTGTTTCCGACCGCCACCCCAGACTATTTTTCCGACTGCCACCCCGTACCTTGGTTCCGACAGCCGCCCCCGACCTTGGTTCCGCCCGCCACCGGGGACCTTGGTTCCTACGGCCACCCCGGACCTTGGTTCCGACCGCCACCCCGGACCTTGATTCCGACCGCCACCCCGGACGTTAGTTCCGACCGCCACGCCGGACCTTGCTTCCGACCGCCACCCCGGAACTTGGTTACGACCGCCGCCACGGACCTTGGTTCTGACCGCCACCCGGGAACTTGGTTCATACCACCACCCCGGAACGTAGTTCCGACCGCCACCCTGGAACGTAGTTCCGACCTCGACGCCGGCCCTTGTTTCCGACCGCCACCCCGGACCCTGGATCCGACCAACACCCCAGGCCTTGATTCCGCCCGCCACCCCGGCCCTTGGTTCCGACCGCCACCCCGGAACTTGGTTCCGACCGCCACCTCGGACATTGGTTCCGACCGCCACCCCGGACATTGGTTCCGATGGCCACTCCAGACCTTGGTTCCGAAAGCCACCATGGACCTTGGTTCCGACCGCCCACCCGGACCTTGGTTCCGACCGCCTCCCCGGACCTTGGTTCCGACCGCCACACCGGACCTGGGTTCCGATCGCCACGCCGGACCTTGGTTCCGACTGGACCTTGGTTCCGACTGCCACCTCGGACCTTGGTTCCGACCGCCCACCCGGACCTTGGTTCCGACCGCCTCCCCGGAGCTTGGTTCCGACCGCCACCCCGGGACTGGGTTCCGATCGCCACGACGGACCTTGGTTCCGACTGCCACCCCGGACCTTGGTTCCGACCGCCACCTCGGACCTTGGTTCTGACTGCCACCCCGGACCTTGGTTCTGACCGCCTCCCCATACCTTACATCCGACCGCCACCCCGGACCTTGTTTCCGAAAGCCAACCCGGACCTTAGTTCCGACCGCCACCCTGGACCTTGGATCCGACCACCACCCCGGACATTGATTCCGCCCGCCACCCCGGCCCTTTGTTCCGACCGCCACCCCGTAACTTGGATCCGACCGCCACCCCAGACCTTGGTTCCGACCGCCACCCCAGACCTTGGTTCCGAACGCCACCACGGAACTTGTTTCCGACCGCCACCCCAGACTATTTTTCCGACTGCCACCCCGTACCTTGGTTCCGACAGCCGCCCCCGACCTTGGTTCCGACCGCCACCGGGGACCTTGGTTCCTACGGCCACCCCGGACCTTGGTTCCGACCGCCACCCCGGACCTTGATTCCGACCGCCACCCCGGACGTTAGTTCCGACCGCCACGCCGGACCTTGCTTCCGACCGCCACCCCGGAACTTGGTTACGACCGCCGCCACGGACCTTGGTTCTGACCGCCACCCGGGAACTTGGTTCATACCACCACCCCGGAACGTAGTTCCGACCGCCACCCTGGAACGTAGTTCCGACCTCGACCCCGGCCCTTGTTTCCGACCGCCACCACGGACCCTGGATCCGACCACCACCCCAGGCCTTGATTCCGCCCGCCACCCCGGACCTTGGTTCCGACCGCCACCTCGGACATTGGTTCCGACCGCCACCCCGGACATTGGTTCCGATGGCCACTCCAGACCTTGGTTCCGACTGCCACCATGGACCTTGGTTCCGACCGCCCACCCGGACCTTGGTTCCGACCGCCTCCCCGGACCTTGGTTCCGACCGCCACACCGGACCTGGGTTCCGATCGCCACGCCGGACCTTGGTTCCGACTGGACCTTGTTTCCGACTGCCACCTCGGACCTTGGTTCCGACCGCCCACCCGGACCTTGGTTCCGACCGCCTCCCCGGACCTTGGTTCCGACCGCCACACCGGACCTGGTTTCCGATCGCCACGCCGGACCTTGGTTCCGACTGGAACTTGGTTCCGACCGCCACCTCGGACCTTGGTTCCCACTGCCACCCCGGACCTTGGATCCGACCACCACACCGGACCTTGATTCCGCCCGCCACCCCGGCCCTTGGTTCCGACCGCCACCCCGTAACTTGGTTCCGACCGCCACCCCAGACCTTGGTTCCGACCGCCACCCCAGACCTTGGTTCCGAACGCCACCACGGAACTTGGTTCCGACCGCCACCCCGGACTATGGTTCCGACCGCCACCTAGGACCTTGGTTCCGACCGCCGCCCCCGACCTTGGTTCCGACCGCCACCCCGGACCTTGGTTCCAACGGCCACCCTGGACCTTGGTTCCAACTGCCACCCCGGACCATGTGACTGACCGCGACCCCGGACCTTGGTTCCGACCACCCCCCGGACCTTGGTTCCGACCGCAACCCCGGACCTTGGTTCCGATCGCCACCCGGACCTTGGTTCCGACCGCCACCCCGGAACTTAGTTCCGACCGCCACCCCGGAACGTGGTTCCGACCACGACCCCGGCCCTTGGTTCCGACCGCCAGCTCGGACCTTGGATCTGACCACCACCCCAGGCCTTGATTCCGCCCGCCACCCCGGCCGTTGGTTCCGACCGCCACCCCGTAACTTGGTTCCGACCCCCACCCCTGACCTTGGATCCGACCGCCACCCCGGACTATGGTTCCCACTGCCACCCCGGACCTTGGTTCCGACCGCCGCCCCGGACCTTGGTTCCGACAGCCACCCCGGACCTTGGTTCCGACCGCCACGCCGGAGCTTGGTTCCGACCACCACCCCAGAACTTGGTCCCGACAGCCACCTCAGACCTTGATTCCGACCGCCACCCCGGAACCTTGTTTCCGACCGCCACCCCGGACATTGGTTCCGACCGCCAACCCGGACCTTGGTTCCGACCGCCACCTCGGACATTGGTTCCGACCGCCACCCCGGATATTGGTTCCGATGGCCACTCCAGACCTTGGTTCGGACTGCCACCGTGGACCTTGCTTCCGACCGCCTTCCCGGACCTTGGTTCCGACCGCCACCCCGGACCTTGGTTCCGACCGCCACCCCAGACCTTGTTTCCGACCGCCACCCCGTACCTTGGTTCCAACTGCCAACCCGGACCTTGGTTCCGACCGCCACGCCGGACCTTGGTTCCGTCCGCCACCCTGGAACTTGGTTCCGACCGCCGCCCCGGACCTTGGTTCCGAACGCCACCCCGGACCTTGGTTCCGACCTACACCCCGGACGTTGGTTCCGACCGCCCCCCGGACCTTGTTTGCGACTGCTCCCCAGACCTTTGTTCCGACTACTACGCCGGACCTTGGTTGCGACCGCTCCCCGGATCCTGGTTCCGACCGTTAGCGGAGAACTTGTTTCCTACCGCCAACCTGGACCTTGGTTCCGAACGCGACCCCGGACCTTGGTTCCTACTGCCCCCCGGACCTTGATTCCGAAAGCCACCCCGGACCTTTGTTCTGACTGCCACCCCGGACCTTCGTTCCGACCGACCCCCCGGACCTTGGTTCCGACCGCCACCCTGGAACTTTTTTCCGACCGCTGCCACGGACCTTGGTTGCGACCGCCACCCCGGACCTTGGTTCCGACCTCCACCCCGGACCTTGGTTCCGACTGTCACCCCGGACCTTGGTTCCGACTGCCACCTTGGCTTCTGACCGCCACCTCGGACCTTTGTTCTGACTGTCACACCGGACCGTGGTTCCGACCGCCACCCTGGAACGTGGTTCCGAACGCCACACCTGACCTTGTTTCCGACCGCCACTCCGGACCTTGGTTCAGAACGCCACTCCGGACCTTGGTTCAGAACGCCACACCGGACCTTGGTTCCGACTGCCACCCCGGACCTTAGTTACGACCGCCCCCCCGGACCTTGGATCCGACCGCCCCCCCGGACCTTGGTTCCGACTGCCACCCCGGACCTTGGTTCCGACCGCCACCCCGGAACTTGGTTGCGACCGCCACCCCGGACCTTGGTTCCGACCTCCACCCTGGACCTTGGTTCCGACCGTCACCCCGGACCTTGGTTCCGACCCCCAAACCGGACCTTGGTTCCTACTGCCACCTTGGCTTCTGACCGCCACGCCGGACCTTGGCTCCGACTGCCACCACGGACCTTGGTTCCGGCCGCCTCCCCGGACCATGGTTCCGACTGCCACCCCGGACTTTGGTTCCGACCGCCTCCCCGGACCTTGGTTCCGACTGCCACCCTGAACCTTGGTTACGACCGCCCCCCTGGACCATGATTCCGACCGTCCCCCCGGACCTTGGTTCCGACTGCCACACCTGACCTTGGTTCCGACCGCCACCTCAGACTTGGTTCCGACCGCCACTCCGGACCTTGGTTCAGAACGCCACCCCGGACCTTGTTTACGACCGCCCCCCCGGACCTTGGTTCCGACCGCCCCCCCGGAACGTGGTTCCGACCGCCACCCCGGACCTTGGTTGCGACCACCACCCCGGACCTTGTTTCCGACCTCCACCCCGGACCTTGGTTCCGACCGTCACCCCGGACCTTGGTTCCGACCGCCAACCCGGACCTTGATTCCGACCGCCACGCCGGACCTTGGTTCCGACCGCCACCCCGGACCTTGGTTCCGACCGCCACCTCAGACTTGGTTCCGACCGCCACCCCGGACCTTGGTTCCAACGGCCACCCCGGACATTGGTTCCGACCGCCAACCCAGACCATGTGTCTGACCGCGACCCCGGACCTTGGTTCCGACCACCCCCCGGACAGTGGTTCCGACCGCAACCCCCGACCTTGGTTCCGACCGCAACCCCGGACCTTGGTTCCGAACGCCACCCCGGAACGTAGTTCCGACCGCCACCCCGGAACGTGGTTCCGACCACGACCCCGGCCCTTGTTTCCGACCGCCACCCCAGACCCTGGATCCGACCACCACCCCAGGCCTTGATTCCGCCCGCCACCCCGGCCCTTGGTTCCGACCGCCACCCCGTAACTTGGTTCCGACCCCCACCCCAGACCTTGGTTCCGACCGCCACCCCGGACCTTGGTCCCGACCGCCACCACGGCACTTGGTTCCGATCGCCACCCCGGACTATGGTTCCGACCGCCACCCCGGACCATGGTTCCGACCGCCGCCTCAGACTTTGGTTCCGACCGCCACCCCGGACCTGGTTCCGACCGCCGCCCCGGACCTTGGTTCCGACCGCCCACGCGGACCTTGGTTCCGACCGCCTCCCCGGAGCTTGGTTCCGACCGCCACCCCGGGACTGGGTTCCGATCGCCACGACGGACCTTGGTTCCGACTGCCACCCCGGACCTTGGTTCCGACCGCCACCTCGGACCTTGGTTCTGACTGCCACCCCGGACCTTGGTTCTGACCGCCTCCCCATACCTTACATCCGACCGCCACCCCGGACCTTGTTTCCGAAAGCCAACCCGGACCATAGTTCCGACCGCCACCCTGGACCTTGGATCCGACCACCACCCCGGACATTGATTCCGCCCGCCACCCCGGCCCTTGGTTCCGACCGCCACCCCGTAACTTGGATCCGACCGCCAACCCAGACCTTAGTTCCGACCGCCACCCCAGACCTTGGTTCCGAACGCCACCACGGAACTTGGTTCTGACCGCCACCCTGGACTATTTTTCCAACCGCCACCCCGGACATTGGTGCCGACAGCCGCCCCCGACTTTGGCTCCGACCGCCACCGGGGACCTTGGTTCCTACGGCCACCCCGGACCTTGGTTCCGACCGCCACACCGGACCTTGGTTCCGACCGCCACCCCGGACGTTAGTTCCGACCGCCACGCCGGACCTTGCTTCGGACCGCCACCCCGGAACTTGGTTCCGACCGCCGCCACGGACCTTGGTTCTGACCGCCACCCGGGAACTTGGTTCCGACCGCCACCCCGGAACGTGGTTCCGACCACGACCCCGGCCCTTGTTTCCGACCGCCACCCCGGACCCTGGATCCGACCACAACCCCAGGCCTTGATTCCGCCCGCCACCCCGGCCCTTGGTTCCGACCGCCACCCCGGACCTTCGTTCCGACCGCCGCCCCCGACCATGGTTCCGACAGCCACCCCGGACCTTAGTTCAACCGCCACCCCGGACCTTGGTTCCGACCGCCACCCCGGACCCTGGTTCCGACCGCCACCCCGGACGTTGGTTCCGACCGCCACGCCGGAGCTTGGTTCCGACCACCACCCCGGAACTTGGTTCCGACAGCCACCTCAGACCTTGGTTCCGACCGCCACCTCGGATCCTTGTATCCGACCGCCACCCCGGACATTGGTTCCGACCGCCACCCCGGACCTTGGTTCCGACCGCCACCTCGGACATTGGTTCCGACCGCCACTCCGGACATTGGTTCCGATGGCCACTCCAGACCTTGGTTCCGACTGCCACCGTGGACCTTGCTTCCGACCGCCCACCCGGACCTTGGTTCCGACCGCCTCCCCGGACCTTGGTTCCGACCGCCACACCGGACCGGGGTTCCGATCGCCACGCCGGACCTTGGTTCCGACTGGACCTTGGTTCCGACTGCCACCTCGGACCTTGGTTCCGACCGCCCACCCGGACCTTGGTTCCGACCGCCTCCCCGGACCTTGGTTCCGACCGCCACACCGGACCTGGGTTCCGATCGCCACGCCGGACCTTGGTTCCGACTGGAACTTGGTTCCGACCGCCACCTCGGACCTTGGTTCCCACTGCCACCCCGGACCTTGGATCCGACCACCACCCCGGACCTTGATTCCGCCCGCCACCCCGGCCCTTGGTTCCGACCACCACCCCGGAACTTGGTTCCGACAGCCACCTCAGACCTTGGTTCCGACCGCCACCTCGGATCCTTGTATCCGACCGCCACCCCGGACATTGGTTCCGACCGCCACCCCGGACCTTGGTTCGACCGCCCACTCGGACCTTGGTTCCGACCGCCGCCCCGGACGTTGGTTCCGACCGCCACACCGGACCTGGGTTCCGATCGCCACGCCGGACCTTGGTTCCGACTGGACCTTGGTTCCGACTGCTACCTCGGACCTTGGTTCCGACCGCCCACCCGGACCTTGGTTCCAACCGCCTCCCCGGACCTTGGTTCCGACCGCCACACCGGACCTGGGTTCCGATCGCCACGCCGGACCTTGGTTCCGACTGGAACTTGGTTCCGACCGCCACCTCGGACCTTGGTTCCCACTGCCACCCCGGACCTTGGATCCGACCACCACCCCGGACCTTGATTCCGCCCGCCACCCCGGCCCTTGGTTCCGACCGCCACCCCGTAACTTGGTTCCGACCGCCACCCCAGACCTTGGATCCGACCGCCACCCCAGACCTTGGTTCCGAACGCCACCACGGAACTTGGTTCCGACCGCCACCCCGGACTATGGTTCCGACCGCCACCTAGGACCTTGGTTCCGACCGCCGCCCCCGACCTTGGTTCCGACCGCCACCCCGGACCTTGGTTCCAACGGCCACCCTGGACCTTGGTTCCAACTGCCACCCCGGACCATGTGACTGACCGCGACCCCGGACCTTGGTTCCGACCACCCCCCGGACCTTGGTTCCGACCGCAACCCCGGACCTTGGTTCCGATCGCCACCCGGACCTTGGTTCCGACCGACACCCCGGAACTTAGTTCCGACCGCCACCCCGGAACGTGGTTCCGACCACGACCCCAGGCCTTGATTCCGCCCGCCACCGCGGCCCTTGGTACCGACCGCCACCCCGTAACTTGGTTCCGACCCCCACCCCGGACCTTGGTCCCGATCGCCGCCACGGCACTTGGATCCGACCGCCACCCCGGACTATGGTTCCGACCGCCACCCCGGACCTTGGTTCCGACCGCCGCCCCGGACCTTGGTTCCGACAGCCACCCCGGACCTTAGTTCCGACCGCCACGCCAGAGCTTGGTTCCGACCACCACCCCAGAACTTGGTCCCGACAGCCACCTCAGACCTTGATTCCGACCGCCACCCCGGAACCTTGTTTCCGACCGGCACCCCGGACATTGGTTCCGACCGCCACCCCGGACCTTGGTTCCGACCGCCACCTCGGACATTGGTTCCGACCGCCACCCCGGATATTGGATCCGATGGCCACTCCAGACCTTGGTTCGGACTGCCACCGTGGACCTTGCTTCCGACCGCCTTCCCGGACCTTGGTTCCGACCGCCACCCCGGACCTTGGTTCCGACCGCCACCCCAGACCTTGTTTCCGACCGCCACCCCATACCTTGGTTCCAACTGCCACCCCGGACCTTGGTTCCGACCGCCACGCCGGACCTTGGTTCCGTCCGCCACCCTGGAACTTGGTTCCGACCGCCGCCCCGGACCTTGGTTCCGAACGCCTCCCCGGACCTTGGTTCCGACCTACACCCCGGACGTTGGTTCCGACCGCCCCCCGGACCTTGTTTGCGACTGCTCCCCAGACCTTTGTTCCGACCACTACGCCGGACCTTGGTTGCGACCGCTCCCCGGATCTTGGTTCCAACTGTGAGCGGAGACCTTGTTTCCTACCGCCAACCTGGACCTTGGTTCCGAACGCGACCCCGGACCTTGGTTCCTACTGTCCCCCGGACCATGATTCCGAAAGCCACCCCGGACCTTTGTTCCGACTGCCACCCCGGACCTTCGTTCCGACCGACCCCCCGGACCTTGGTTCCGACCGCCACCCCGGAACTTTTTTCCGACCGCTGCCACGGACCTTGGTTGTGACCGCCACCCCGGACCTTTGGTTCCGACCTCCACCCCGGACCTTGGTTCCGACTGTCACCCCGGACCTTGGTTCCGACTGCCACCTAGGCTTCTGACCGCCACCTCAGACCTTTGTTCTGACTGTCACACCGGACCGTGGTTCCGACCGCCACCCTGGAACGTGGTTCCGAACGCCACACCTGACCTTGTTTCCGACCGCCACTCCGGACCTTGGTTCAGAACGCCACTCCGGACCTTGGTTCAGAACGCCACACCGGACCTTGGTTCCGACCGCCCCCCCGGACCTTGGTTCCGACTGCCACCCTGGACCTTGGTTATGACCGCCCCCCCGGACCTTGGATCCGACCGCCCCCCCGGACCTTGGTTCCGACTGCCACCCCGGACCTTGGTTCCGACCGCCACCCCAGAACATCGTTGCGACCGCCACCCCGGACGTTGGTTCCGACCTCCACCCTGGACCTTGGTTCCGACCGTCACCCCGGACCTTGGTTCCGACCCCCAACCCGGACCTTGGTTCCAACTGCAACCTGGGCTTCTGACCGCCACGCCGGACCTTGGCTCCGACTGCCACCCCGGACCTTGGTTCCGGCCGCCTCCCCGGACCATCGTTCCGACTGCCACCCCGGACCTTGGTTCCGACCGCCTCCCCGGACCTTGGTTCCGACTGCCACCCTGAACCTTGGTTACGACGGCCCCCCCGGACCTTGATTCCGACCGCCCCCCCGGACCTTGGTTCCGACTGCCACACCTGACCTTGGTTCCGACCGCCACCTCAGACTTGGTTCCGACCGCCACTCCGGACCTTGGTTCAGAACGCCACCCCGGACCTTGTTTACGACCGCCCCCCCGGACCTTGGTTCCGACCGCCCCCCCGGACCTTGGTTCCGACCGCCACCCCGGAACGTGATTCCGACCGCCACCCCGGACCTTGGTTGTGACCAACACCCCGGACCTTGTTTCCGACCTCCACCCTGGACCTTGGTTCCGACCGTCACCCCGGACCTTGGTTCCGACCGCCAACCCGGACCTTGATTCCGACTGCCACGCCGGACCTTGGTTCCGACCGCCACCCCGGACCTTGGTTCCGACCGCCACCTCAGACTTGGTTCCGACCGCCACCCCGGACCTTGGTTCCAACGGCCACCCCGGACATTGGTTCCGACCACCAACCCAGACCATGTGTCTGACCGCGACCCCGGACCTTGGTTCCGACCACCCCCCGGACATTGGTTCCGACCGCAAACCCCGACCTTGGTTCCGACCGCAACCCCGGACCTTGGTTCCGACCGCCACCCCGGAACGTAGTTCCGACCGCCACCCCGGAACGTGGTTCCGACCACGACCCCGGCCCTTGTTTCCGACCGCCACCCCAGACCCTGGATCCGACCACCACCCCAGGCCTTGATTCCGCCCGCCACCCCGGCCCTTGGTTCCGACCGCCACCCCGTAACTTGGTTCCGACCCCCACCCCAGACCTTGGTTCCGACCGCCACCCCGGACCTTGGTCCCGACCGCCACCCCGGACCTTGGTTCCGACCGCCTCCCCGGAGCTTGGTTCCGACCGCCACCCCGGGACTGGGTTCCGATCGCCACGACGGACCTTGGTTCCGACTGCCACCCCGGACCTTGGTTCCGACCGCCACCTCGGACCTTGGTTCTGACTGCCACCCCGGACCTTGGTTCTGACCGCCTCCCCATACCTTACATCCGACCGCCACCCCGGACCTTGTTTCCGAAAGCCAACCCGGACCTTAGTTCCGACCGCCACCCTGGACCTTGGATCCGACCACCACCCCGGACATTGATTCCGCCCGCCACCCCGGCCCTTGGTTCCGACCGCCACCCCGTAACTTGGATCCGACCGCCACCCCAGACCTTAGTTCCGACCGCCACCCCAGACCTTGGTTCCGAACGCCACCACGGAACTTGGTTCCGACCGCCACCCTGGACTATTTTTCCAACCGCCACCCCGGACATTGGTGCCGACAGCCGCCCCCGACTTTGGTTCCGACCGCCACCGGGGACCTTGGTTCCTACGGCCACCCCGGACCTTGGTTCCGACCGCCACCCCGGACCTTGGTTCCGACCGCCACCCCGGACGTTAGTTCCGACCGCCACGCCGGACCTTGCTTCCGACCGCCACCCCGGAACTTGGTTCCGACCGCCGCCACGGACCTTGGTTCTGACCGCCACCCGGGAACTTGGTTCCGACCGCCACCCCGGAACGTGGTTCCGACCACGACCCCGGCCCTTGTTTCCGACCGCCACCCCGGACCCTGGATCCGACCACCACCCCAGGCCTTGATTCCGCCCGCCACCCCGGCCCTTGGTTCCGACCGCCACCCCGGACCTTGGTTCCGACCGCCGCCCCCGACCATGGTTCCGACAGCCACCCCGGACCTTAGTTCAACCGCCACCCCGGACCTTGGTTCCGACCGCCACCCCGGACCCTGGTTCCGACCGCCACCCCGGACGTTGGTTCCGACCGCCACGCCGGAGCTTGGTTCCGACCACCACCCCGGAACTTGGTTCCGACAGCCACCTCAGACCTTGGTTCCGACCGCCACCTCGGATCCTTGTTTCCGACCGCCACCCCGGACATTGGTTCCGACCGCCACCCCGGACCTTGGTTCCGACCGCCACCTCGGACATTGGTTCCGACCGCCACTCCGGACATTGGTTCCGATGGCCACTCCAGACCTTGGTTCCGACTGCCACCGTGGACCTTGCTTCCGACCGCCCACCCGGACCTTGGTTCCGACCGCCTCCCCGGATGTTGGTTCCGACCGCCACACCGGACCTGGGTTCCGATCGCCACGCCGGACCTTGGTTCCGACTGGACCTTGGTTCCGACCGCCACCCCAGACCTTGGTTCCGACCGCCACCCCAGACATTGGTTCCGAACGCCACCACGGAACTTGGTTCCGACCGCCACCCCGGACTATGGTTCCGACCGCCACCTAGGACCTTGGTTCCGACCGCCGCCCCCGACCTTGGTTCCGACCGCCACCCCGGACCTTGGTTCCAACGACCACCCTGGACCTTGGTTCCAACCGCCACCCCGGACCATGTGACTGACCGCGACCCCGGACCTTGGTTCCGACCACCCCCTGGACCTTGGTTCCGACCACCCCCCGGACCTTGGTTCCGACCGCAACCCCGGACCTTGGTTCCGATCGCCACCCGGACCTTGGTTCCGACCGCCACCCCAGAACTTAGTTCCGACCGCCACCCCGGAACGTGGTTCCGACCACGACCCCGGCCCTTGGTTCCGGCCGCCACCCCGTAACTTGGTTCTGACCGCCACCCCAGACCTTGGTTCCGAACGCCACCATGGAACGTGGTTACGACCGCCACCCCGGACTAAGGTTCCGACCGCCACCTAGTACCTTGGTTCCGACCGCCGCCCCCGACCTTGGTTCCGCCCGCCACCCCGGCCCTTGGCTCCGACCGCCACCCCGTAACTTGGTTCTGACTGCCACCCCGGCCCTTGGTTCCGACCGCCACCCCGGACCTTGGTCCCGACCGCCACCACGGCACTTGGATCCGACCGCCACCCCGGACTATGGTTCCGACCGCCACCCCGGACCTTGGTTCCGACCGCCGCCCCGGACCTTGGTTCCGACAGCCACCCCGGACCTTGGTTCCGACCGCCACGCCCGAGCTTGGTTCCGACCACCACCCCGGAGCTTGGTCCCAACAGTCACCTCAGACCTTGGTTCCGACCGCCACCCCGGAACCTTGTTTCCGAACGCCACCCCGGACATTGGTTCCGACCGCCACCTCGGACCTTGGTTCCGACCGCCACCTCGGACATTGGTTCCGACCGCCACCCCGGATATTGGTTCCGCTGGCCACTCCAGACCTTGGTTCGGACTGCCACCGTGGACCTTGCTTCCGACCGCCTTCCCGGACCTTGGTTCCGACCGCCACCCCGGACCTTGGTTCCGACCGCCACCCCGGACCTTGTTTCCGACCGCCACCCCGTACCTTGGTTCCAACTGCCACCCCGGACCTTGGTTCCGACCGCCACGCCGGACCTTGGTTCCGTCCGCCACCCAGGAACTTGGTTCCGACCGCCGCCCCGGACCTTGGTTCCGAACGCCACCCCGGACCTTGGTTCCGACCTACACCCCGGACGTTGGTTCCGACCGCCCCCCCGGACCTTGTTTGCGACTGCTCCCCAGACCTTGGTTCCGACCACTTCGCCGGACCTTGGTTGCGACCGCTCCCCGGATCTTGGTTCCAACCGTTAGCGGAGACCTTGTTTCCTACCGCCAACCTGGACCTTGGTTCCGAACGCGACCCCGGACCTTGGTTCCGACTGCCCCCCGGACCTTGATTCCGAAAGCCACCCCGGACCTTTGTTCCGACTGCCACCCCGGACCTTCGTTCCGACCGACCCCCCGGACCTTGGTTCCGACCGCCACCCCGGAACTTTTTTCCGACCGCTGCCACGGACCTTGGTTGCGACCGCCACCCCGGACCTTGGTTCCGACCTCCACCCCGGACCTTGGTTCCGACTGTCACCCCGGACCTTGGTTCCTACCGCCACCCCGGAACTTGGTTCCGACCGCTGCCACGGACCCTGGTTGCGACCGCCACCCCGGACCTTGGTTCTGACCTCCACCCCGGACCTTGGTTCCGACTGTCACCCCGGACCTTGGTTCCGACTGCCACCTTGGCTTCTGACCGCCACCTCGGACCTTGGTTCTGACTGTCACACCGGACCGTGGTTCCGACCGCCACCCTGGAATGTGGTTCCGAACGCCACACCTGACCTTGTTTCCGACCGCCACTCCGGACCTTCGTTCAGAACGCCACACCGGACCTTGGTTCCGACCGCCCCCCCGGACCTTGGTTCCGACCTCCACCCCGGACCTTGGTTCCGACTGTCACCCCGGACCTTGGTTCCGACTGCCACCTTGGCTTCTGACCGCCACCTCAGACCTTTGTTCTGACTGTCACACCGGACCGTGGTTCCGACCGCCACCCTGGAACGTGGTTCCAAACGCCACACCTGACCTTGTTTCCGACCGCCACTCCGGACCTTGGTTCAGAACGCCACTCCGGACCTTGGTTCAGAACGCCACACCGGACCTTGGTTCCGACCGCCCCCCCGGACCTTGGTTCCGACTGCCACCCCGGACCTTGGTTACGACCGCCCCCCCGGACCTTGGATCCGACCGCCCCCCCGGACCTTGGTTCCGACTGCCACCCCGGACCTTGGTTCCGACCGCCACCCCAGAACTTCGTTGCGACCGCCACCCCGGACGTTGGTTCCGACCTCCACCCTGGACCTTGGTTCCGCCCGTCACCCCGGACCTTGGTTCCGACCCCCAACCCGGACCTTGGTTCCAACTGCAACCTGGGCTTCTGACCGCCACGCCGGACCTTGGCTCCGACTGCCACCCCGGACCTTGGTTCCGGCCGCCTCCCCGGACCATGGTTCCGACTGCCACCCCGGACCTTGGTTCCGACCTCCTCCCCGGACCTTGGTTCCGACTGCCACCCTGAACCTTGGTTACGACCGCCCCCCCGGACCTTGATTCCGACCGCCCCCCCGGACCTTGGTTCCGACTGCCACACCTGACCTTGGTTCCGACCGCCACCTCAGACTTGGTTCCGACCGCCACTCCGGACCTTGGTTCAGAACGCCACCCTGGACCTTGTTTACGACCGCCCCCCCGGACCTTGGTTCCGACCGCCCCCCCGGACCTTGGTTCCGACCGCCACCCCGGAACGTGATTCCGACCGCCACCCCGGACCTTGGTTGTGACCAACACCCCGGACCTTGTTTCCGACCTCCACCCCGGACCTTGGTTCCGACCGTCACCCCGGACCTTGGTTCCGACCGCCAACCCGGACCTTGATTCCGACTGCCACGCCGGACCTTGGTTCCGACCGCCACCCCGGACCTTGGTTCCGACCGCCACCTCAGACTTGGTTCCGACCGCCACCCCGGACCTTGGTTCCAACGGCCACCCCGGACATTGGTTCCGACCACCAACCCAGACCATGTGTCTGACCGCGACCCCGGACCTTGGTTCCGACCACCCCCCGGACATTGGTTCCGACCGCAAACCCCGACCTTGGTTCCGACCGCAACCCCGGACCTTGGTTCCGACCGCCACCCCGGAACGTAGTTCCGACCGCCACCCCGGAACGTGGTTCCGACCACGACCCCGGCCCTTGTTTCCGACCGCCACCCCAGACCCTGGATCCGACCACCACCCCAGGCCTTGATTCCGCCCGCCACCCCGGCCCTTGGTTCCGACCGCCACCCGGTAACTTGGTTCCGACCCCCACCCCAGACCTTGGTTCCGACCGCCACCCCGGACCTTGGTCCCGACCGCCACCCCGGACCTTGGTTCCGACCGCCTCCCCGGAGCTTGGTTCCGACCGCCACCCCGGGACTGGGTTCCGATCGCCACGACGGACCTTGGTTCCGACTGCCACCCCGGACCTTGGTTCCGACCGCCACCTCGGACGTTGGTTCTGACTGCCACCCCGGACCTTGGTTCTGACCGCCTCCCCATACCTTACATCCGACCGCCACCCCGGACCTTGTTTCCGAAAGCCAACCCGGACCTTCGTTCCGACCGCCACCCTGGACCTTGGATCCGACCACCACCCCGGACATTGATTCTGCCCGCCACCCCGGCCCTTGGTTCCGACCGCCACCCCGTAACTTGGATCCGACCGCCACCCCAGACCTTAGTTCCGACCGCCACCCCAGACCTTGGTTCCGAACGCCACCACGGAACTTGGTTCCGACCGCCACCCTGGACTATTTTTCCAACCGCCACCCCGGACATTGGTGCCGACAGCCGCCCCCGACTTTGGTTCCGACCGCCACCGGGGACCTTGGTTCCTACGGCCACCCCGGACCTTGGTTCCGACCGCCACCCCGGACCTTGGTTCCGACCGCCACCCCGGACGTTAGTTCCGACCGCCACGCCGGACCTTGCTTCGGACCGCCACCCCGGAACTTGGTTCCGACCGCCGCCACGGACCTTGGTTCTGACCGCCACCCGGGAACTTGGTTCCGACCGCCACCCCAGAACGTGGTTCCGACCACGTTCCCCGGCCCTTGTTTCCGACCGCCACCCCGGACCCTGGATCCGACCACCACCCCAGGCCTTGATTCCGCCCGCCACCCCGGCCCTTGGTTCCGACCGCCACCCCGGACCTTGGTTCCGACCGCCGCCCCCGACCATGGTTCCGACAGCCACCCCGGACCTTAGTTCAACCGCCACCCCGGACCTTGGTTCCGACCGCCACCCCGGACCCTGGTTCCGACCGCCACCCCGGACGTTGGTTCCGACCGCCACGCCGGAGCTTGGTTCCGACCACCACCCCGGAACCTGGTTCCGACAGCCACCTCAGACCTTGGTTCCGACCGCCACCTCGGATCCTTGTTTCCGACCGCCACCCCGGACATTGGTTCCGACCGCCACCCCGGACCTTGGTTCCGACCGCCACCTCGGACATTGGTTCCGACCGCCACTCCGGACATTGGTTCCGATGGCCACTCCAGACCTTGGTTCCGACTGCCACCGTGGACCTTGGTTCCGACCGCCCACCCGGACCTTGGTTCCGACCGCCTCCCCGGATGTTGGTTCCGACCGCCACACCGGACCTGGGTTCCGATCGCCACGCCGGACCTTGGTTCCGACTGGACCTTGGTTCCGACCGCCACCCCAGACCTTGGTTCCGACCGCCACCCCAGACCTTGGTTCCGAACGCCACCACGGAACTTGGTTCCGACCGCCACCCCGGACTATGGTTCCGACCGCCACCTAGGACCTTGGTTCCGACCGCCGCCCCCGACCTTGGTTCCGACCGCCACCCCGGACCTTGGTTCCAACGGCCACCCTGGACCTTGGTTCCAACCGCCACCCCGGACCATGTGACTGACTGCGACCCCGGACCTTGGTTCCGACCACCCCCCGGACCTTGGTTCCGACCACCCCCCGGACCTTGGTTCCGACCGCAACCCCGGACCTTGGTTCCGATCGCCACCCGGACCTTGGTTCCGACCGCCACCCCAGAACTTAGTTCCGACCGCCACCCCGGAACGTGGTTCCGACCACGACCCCGGCCCTTGGTTCCGGCCGCCACCCCGTAACTTGGTTCTGACCGCCACCCCAGACCTTGGTTCCGAACGCCACCATGGAACGTGGTTACGACCGCCACCCCGGACTAAGGTTCCGACCGCCACCTAGTACCTTGGTTCCGACCGCCGCCCCCGACCTTGGTTCCGCCCGCCACCCCGGCCCTTGGCTCCGACCGCCACCCCGTAACTTGGTTCTGACCGCCACCCCGGCCCTTGGTTCCGACCGCCACCCCGGACCTTGGTCCCGACCGCCACCACGGCACTTGGATCCGACCGCCACCCCGGACTATGGTTCCGACCGCCACCCCGGACCTTGGTTCCGACCGCCGCCCCGGACCTTGGTTCCGACAGCCACCCCGGACCTTGGTTCCGACCGCCACGCCGGAGCTTGGTTCCGACCACCACCCCGGAACTTGGTCCCAACAGCCACCTCGGACCTTGGTTCCGACCGCCACCCCGGAACCTTGTTTCCGAACGCCAACCCGGACATTGGTTCCGACCGCCACCCCGGACCTTGGTTCCGACCGCCACCTCGGACATTGGTTCCGACCGCCACCCCGGATATTGGTTCCGATGGCCACTCCAGACCTTGGTTCGGACTGCCACCGTGGACCTTGCTTCCGACCGCCTTCCCGGACCTTGGTTCCGACCGCCACCCCGGACCTTGGTTCCGACCGCCACCCCGGACCTTGTTTCCGACCGCCACCCCGTACCTTGGTTCCAACTGCCACCCCGGACCTTGGTTCCGACCGCCACGCAGACCTTGGTTCCGTCCGCCACCCTGGAACTTGGTTCCGACCGCCGCCCCGGACCTTGGTTCCGAACGCCACCCCGGACCTTGGTTCCGACCTACACCCCGGACGTTGGTTCCGACCGCCCCCCCGGACCTTGTTTGCGACTGCTCCCCAGACCTTGGTTCCGACCACTTCGCCGGACCTTGGTTGCGACCGCTCCCCGGATCTTGGTTCCAACCGTTAGCGGAGACCTTGTTTCCTACCGCCAACCTGGGCCTTGGTTCCGAACGCGACCCCGGACCTTGGTTCCGACTGCCCCCCGGACCTTGATTCCGAAAGCCACCCCGGACCTTGGTTCCGTCCGCCACCCTGGAACTTGGTTCCGACCGCCGCCCCGGACCTTGGTTCCGAACGCCACCCCGGACCTTGGTTCCGACCTACACCCCGGACGTTGGTTCCGACCGCCCCCCCGGACCTTGTTTGCGACTGCTCCCCAGACCTTGGTTCCGACCACTTCGCCGGACCTTGGTTGCGACCGCTCCCCGGATCTTGGTTCCAACCGTTAGCGGAGACCTTGTTTCCTACCGCCAACCTGGGCCTTGGTTCCGAACGCGACCCCGGACCTTGGTTCCGACCGACCCCCCGGACCTTGGTTCCGACCGCCACCCTGGAACTTTTTTCCGACCGCTGCCACGGACCTTGGTTGCGACCGCCACCCCGGACCTTGGTTCCGACCTCCACCCCGGACCTTGGTTCCGACTGTCACCCCGGACCTTGGTTCCTACCGCCACCCCGGAACTTGGTTCCGACCGCTGCCACGGACCTTGGTTGCGACCGTCACCCCGGACCGTGGTTCTGACCTCCACCCCGGACCTTGGTTCCGACTGTCACCCCGGACCTTGGTTCCGACTGCCACCTTGGCTTCTGACCGCCACCTCGGACCTTGGTTCTGACTGTCACACCGGACCGTGGTTCCGACCGCCACCCTGGAATGTGGTTCCGAACGCCACACCTGACCTTGTTTCCGACCGCCACTCCGGACCTTCGTTCAGAACGCCACACCGGACCTTGGTTCCGACCGCCCCCCCGGACCTTGGTTCCGACTGCCACCCCGGACCTTGGTTCCGACCGCCCCCCCGGACCTTGGTTCCGACTGCCACCCCGGACCTTGGTTACGAACGCCCCCCCGGACCTTGGATCCGACCGCCCCCCCGGACCTTGGCTCCGACTGCCACCCCGGACCTTGGTTCCGACTGCCACCCCGGACCTTGGTTACGACCGCCCCCCCGGACCTTGGATCCGACCGCCCCCCCGGACCTTGGTTCCGACTGCCACCCCGGACCTTGGTTCCGACCGCCACCCCAGAACTTCGTTGCGACCGCCACCCCGGACGTTGGTTCCGACCTCCACCCTGGACCTTGGTTCCGACCGTCACCCCGGACCTTGGTTCCGACCCCCAACCCGGACCTTGGTTCCAACTGCAACCTGGGCTTCTGACCGCCACGCCGGACCTTGGCTCCGACTGCCACCCCGGACCTTGGTTCCGGCCGCCTCCCCGGACCATGGTTCCGACTGCCACCCCGGACCTTGGTTCCGACCGCCTCCCCGGACCTTGGTTCCGACTGCCACCCTGAACCTTGGTTACGACCGCCCCCCCGGACCTTGATTCCGACCGCCCCCCCGGACCTTGGTTCCGACTGCCACACCTGACCTTGGTTCCGACCGCCACCTCAGACTTGGTTCCGACCGCCACTCCGGACCTTGGTTCAGAACGCCCCCCCGGACCTTGTTTACGACCGCCCCCCCGGACCTTGGTTCCGACCGCCCCCCCGGACCTTGGTTCCGACCGCCACCCCGGAATGTGATTCCGACCGCCACCCCGGACCTTGGTTGTGACCAACACCCCGGACCTTGTTTCCGACCTCCACCCCGGACCTTGGTTCCGACCGTCACCCCGGACCTTGGTTCCGACCGCCAACCCGGACCTTGATTCCGACTGCCACGCCGGACCTTGGTTCCGACCGCCACCCCGGACCTTGGTTCCGACCGCCACCTCAGACTTGGTTCCGACCGCCACCCCGGACCTTGGTTCCAACGGCCACCCCGGACATTGGTTCCGACCACCAACCCAGACCATGTGTCTGACCGCGACCCCGGACCTTGGTTCCGACCACCCCCCGGACATTGGTTCCGACCGCAAACCCCGACCTTGGTTCCGACCGCAACCCCGGACCTTGGTTCCGACCGCCACCCCGGAACGTAGTTCCGACCGCCACCCCGGAACGTGGTTCCGACCACGACCCCGGCCCTTGTTTCCGACCGCCACCCCAGACCCTGGATCCGACCACCACCCCAGGCCTTGATTCCGCCCGCCACCCCGGCCCTTGGTTCCGACCGCCACCCCGTAACTTGGTTCCGACCCCCACCCCAGACCTTGGTTCCGACCGCCACCCCGGACCTTGGTCCCGACCGCCACCCCGGACCTTGGTTCCGACCGCCTCCCCGGAGCTTGGTTCCGACCGCCACCCCGGGACTGGGTTCCGATCGCCACGACGGACCTTGGTTCCGACTGCCACCCCGGACCTTGGTTCCGACCGCCACCTCGGACCTTGGTTCTGACTGCCACCCCGGACCTTGGTTCTGACCGCCTCCCCATACCTTACATCCGACCGCCACCCCGGACCTTGTTTCCGAAAGCCAACCCGGACCTTAGTTCCGACCGCCACCCTGGACCTTGGATCCGACCACCACCCCGGACATTGATTCTGCCCGCCACCCCGGCCCTTGGTTCCGACCGCCACCCCGTAACTTGGATCCGACCGCCACCCCAGACCTTAGTTCCGACCGCCACCCCAGACCTTGGTTCCGACCGCCACGCCGGAGCTTGGTTCCGACCACCACCCCGGAACTTGGTCCCAACAGCCACCTCGGACCTTGGTTCCGACCGCCACCCCGGAACCTTGTTTCCGAACGCCAACCCGGACATTGGTTCCGACCGCCACCCCGGACCTTGGTTCCGACCGCCACCTCGGACATTGGTTCCGACCGCCACCCCGGATATTGGTTCCGATGGCCACTCCAGACCTTGGTTCGGACTGCCACCGTGGACCTTGCTTCCGACCGCCTTCCCGGACCTTGGTTCCGACCGCCACCCCGGACCTTGGTTCCGACCGCCACCCCGGACCTTGTTTCCGACCGCCACCCCGTACCTTGGTTCCAACTGCCACCCCGGACCTTGGTTCCGACCGCCACGCCGGACCTTGGTTCCGTCCGCCACCCTGGAACTTGGTTCCGACCGCCGCCCCGGACCTTGGTTCCGAACGCCACCCCGGACCTTGGTTCCGACCTACACCCCGGACGTTGGTTCCGACCGCCCCCCCGGACCTTGTTTGCGACTGCTCCCCAGACCTTGGTTCCGACCACTTCGCCGGACCTTGGTTGCGACCGCTCCCCGGATCTTGGTTCCAACCGTTAGCGGAGACCTTGTTTCCTACCGCCAACCTGGGCCTTGGTTCCGAACGCGACCCCGGACCTTGGTTCCGACTGCCCCCCGGACCTTGATTCCGAAAGCCACCCCGGACCTTGGTTCCGTCCGCCACCCTGGAACTTGGTTCCGACCGCCGCCCCGGACCTTGGTTCCGAACGCCACCCCGGACCTTGGTTCCGACCTACACCCCGGACGTTGGTTCCGACCGCCCCCCCGGACCTTGTTTGCGACTGCTCCCCAGACCTTGGTTCCGACCACTTCGCCGGACCTTGGTTGCGACCGCTCCCCGGATCTTGGTTCCAACCGTTAGCGGAGACCTTGTTTCCTACCGCCAACCTGGGCCTTGGTTCCGAACGCGACCCCGGACCTTGGTTCCGACCGACCCCCCGGACCTTGGTTCCGACCGCCACCCTGGAACTTTTTTCCGACCGCTGCCACGGACCTTGGTTGCGACCGCCACCCCGGACCTTGGTTCCGACCTCCACCCCGGACCTTGGTTCCGACTGTCACCCCGGACCTTGGTTCCTACCGCCACCCCGGAACTTGGTTCCGACCGCTGCCACGGACCTTGGTTGCGACCGTCACCCCGGACCGTGGTTCTGACCTCCACCCCGGACCTTGGTTCCGACTGTCACCCCGGACCTTGGTTCCGACTGCCACCTTGGCTTCTGACCGCCACCTCGGACCTTGGTTCTGACTGTCACACCGGACCGTGGTTCCGACCGCCACCCTGGAATGTGGTTCCGAACGCCACACCTGACCTTGTTTCCGACCGCCACTCCGGACCTTCGTTCAGAACGCCACACCGGACCTTGGTTCCGACCGCCCCCCCGGACCTTGGTTCCGACTGCCACCCCGGACCTTGGTTCCGACCGCCCCCCCGGACCTTGGTTCCGACTGCCACCCCGGACCTTGGTTACGAACGCCCCCCCGGACCTTGGATCCGACCGCCCCCCCGGACCTTGGCTCCGACTGCCACCCCGGACCTTGGTTCCGACTGCCACCCCGGACCTTGGTTACGACCGCCCCCCCGGACCTTGGATCCGACCGCCCCCCCGGACCTTGGTTCCGACTGCCACCCCGGACCTTGGTTCCGACCGCCACCCCAGAACTTCGTTGCGACCGCCACCCCGGACGTTGGTTCCGACCTCCACCCTGGACCTTGGTTCCGACCGTCACCCCGGACCTTGGTTCCGACCCCCAACCCGGACCTTGGTTCCAACTGCAACCTGGGCTTCTGACCGCCACGCCGGACCTTGGCTCCGACTGCCACCCCGGACCTTGGTTCCGGCCGCCTCCCCGGACCATGGTTCCGACTGCCACCCCGGACCTTGGTTCCGACCGCCTCCCCGGACCTTGGTTCCGACTGCCACCCTGAACCTTGGTTACGACCGCCCCCCCGGACCTTGATTCCGACCGCCCCCCCGGACCTTGGTTCCGACTGCCACACCTGACCTTGGTTCCGACCGCCACCTCAGACTTGGTTCCGACCGCCACTCCGGACCTTGGTTCAGAACGCCCCCCCGGACCTTGTTTACGACCGCCCCCCCGGACCTTGGTTCCGACCGCCCCCCCGGACCTTGGTTCCGACCGCCACCCCGGAATGTGATTCCGACCGCCACCCCGGACCTTGGTTGTGACCAACACCCCGGACCTTGTTTCCGACCTCCACCCCGGACCTTGGTTCCGACCGTCACCCCGGACCTTGGTTCCGACCGCCAACCCGGACCTTGATTCCGACTGCCACGCCGGACCTTGGTTCCGACCGCCACCCCGGACCTTGGTTCCGACCGCCACCTCAGACTTGGTTCCGACCGCCACCCCGGACCTTGGTTCCAACGGCCACCCCGGACATTGGTTCCGACCACCAACCCAGACCATGTGTCTGACCGCGACCCCGGACCTTGGTTCCGACCACCCCCCGGACATTGGTTCCGACCGCAAACCCCGACCTTGGTTCCGACCGCAACCCCGGACCTTGGTTCCGACCGCCACCCCGGAACGTAGTTCCGACCGCCACCCCGGAACGTGGTTCCGACCACGACCCCGGCCCTTGTTTCCGACCGCCACCCCAGACCCTGGATCCGACCACCACCCCAGGCCTTGATTCCGCCCGCCACCCCGGCCCTTGGTTCCGACCGCCACCCCGTAACTTGGTTCCGACCCCCACCCCAGACCTTGGTTCCGACCGCCACCCCGGACCTTGGTCCCGACCGCCACCCCGGACCTTGGTTCCGACCGCCTCCCCGGAGCTTGGTTCCGACCGCCACCCCGGGACTGGGTTCCGATCGCCACGACGGACCTTGGTTCCGACTGCCACCCCGGACCTTGGTTCCGACCGCCACCTCGGACCTTGGTTCTGACTGCCACCCCGGACCATGGTTCTGACCGCCTCCCCATACCTTACATCCGACCGCCACCCCGGACCTTGTTTCCGAAAGCCAACCCGGACCTTAGTTCCGACCGCCACCCTGGACCTTGGATCCGACCACCACCCCGGACATTGATTCTGCCCGCCACCCCGGCCCTTGGTTCCGACCGCCACCCCGTAACTTGGATCCGACCGCCACCCCAGACCTTAGTTCCGACCGCCACCCCAGACCTTGGTTCCGAACGCCACCACGGAACTTGGTTCCGACCGCCACCCTGGACTATTTTTCCAACCGCCACCCCGGACATTGGTGCCGACAGCCGCCCCCGACTTTGGTTCCGACCGCCACCGGGGACCTTGGTTCCTACGGCCACCCCGGACCTTGGTTCCGACCGCCACCCCGGACCTTGGTTCCGACCGCCACCCCGGACGTTAGTTCCGACCGCCACGCCGGACCTTGCTTCCGACCGCCACCCCGGAACTTGGTTCCGACCGCCGCCACGGACCTTGGTTCTGACCGCCACCCGGGAACTTGGTTCCGACCGCCACCCCAGAACGTGGTTCCAACCACGACCCCGGCCCTTGTTTCCGACCGCCACCCCGGACCCTGGATCCGACCACAACCCCAGGCCTTGATTCCGCCCGCCACCCCGGCCCTTGGTTCCGACCGCCACCCCGGACCTTGGTTCCGACCGCCGCCCCCGACCATGGTTCCGACAGCCACCCCGGACCTTAGTTCAACCGCCACCCCGGACCTTGGTTCCGACCGCCACCCCGGACCCTGGTTCCGACCGCCACCCCGGACGTTGGTTCCGACCGCCACGCCGGAGCTTGGTTCCGACCACCACCCCGGAACTTGGTTCCGACAGCCACCTCAGACCTTGGTTCCGACCGCCACCTCGGATCCTTGTTTCCGACCACCACCCCGGACATTGGTTCCGACCGCCACCCCGGACCTTGGTTCCGACCGCCACCTCGGACATTGGTTCCGACCGCCACTCCGGACATTGGTTCCGATGGCCACTCCAGACCTTGGTTCCGACTGCCACCGTGGACCTTGGTTCCGACCGCCCACCCGGACCTTGGTTCCGACCGCCTCCCCGGATGTTGGTTCCGACCGCCACACCGGACCTGGGTTCCGATCGCCACGCCGGACCTTGGTTCCGACTGGACCTTGGTTCCGACCGCCACCCCAGACCTTGGTTCCGACCGCCACCCCAGACCTTGGTTCCGAACGCCACCACGGAACTTGGTTCCGACCGCCACCCCGGACTATGGTTCCGACCACCACCTAGGACCTTGGTTCCGACCGCCGCCCCCGACCTTGGTTCCGACCGCCACCCCGGACCTTGGTTCCAACGGCCACCCTGGACCTTGGTTCCAACCGCCACCCCGGACCATGTGACTGACCGCGACCCCGGACCTTGGTTCCGACCACCCCCCGGACCTTGGTTCCGACCACCCCCCGGACCTTGGTTCCGACCGCAACCCCGGACCTTGGTTCCGATCGCCACCCGGACCTTGGTTCCGACCGCCACCCCAGAACTTAGTTCCGACCGCCACCCCGGAACGTGGTTCCGACCACGACCCCGGCCCTTGGTTCCGGCCGCCACCCCGTAACTTGGTTCTGACCGCCACCCCAGACCTTGGTTCCGAACGCCACCATGGAACGTGGGTACGACCGCCACCCCGGACTAAGGTTCCGACCGCCACCTAGTACCTTGGTTCCGACCGCCGCCCCCGACCTTGGTTCCGCCCGCCACCCCGGCCCTTGGCTCCGACCGCCACCCCGTAACTTGGTTCTGACCGCCACCCCGGCCCTTGGTTCCGACCGCCACCCCGGACCTTGGTCCCGACCGCCACCACGGCACTTGGATCCGACCGCCACCCCGGACTATGGTTCCGACCGCCACCCCGGACCTTGGTTCCGACCGCCGCCCCGGACCTTGGTTCCGACAGCCACCCCGGACCTTGGTTCCGACCGCCACGCCGGAGCTTGGTTCCGACCACCACCCCGGAACTTGGTCCCAACAGCCACCTCAGACCTTGGTTCCGACCGCCACCCCGGAACCTTGTTTCCGAACGCCACCCCGGACATTGGTTCCGACCGCCACCCCGGACCTTGGTTCCGACCGCCACCTCTGACATTGGTTCCGACCGCCACCCCGGATATTGGTTCCGATGGCCACTCCAGACCTTGGTTCGGACTGCCACCGTGGACCTTGCTTCCGACCGCCTTCCCGGACCTTGGTTCCGACCGCCACCCCGGACCTTGGTTCCGACCGCCACCCCGGACCTTGTTTCCGACCGCCACCCCGTACCTTGGTTCCAACTGCCACCCCGGACCTTGGTTCCGACCGCCACGCCGGACCTTGGTTCCGTCCGCCACCCTGGAACTTGGTTCCGACCGCCGCCCCGGACCTTGGTTCCGAACGCCACCCCGGACCTTGGTTCCGACCTACACCCCGGACGTTGGTTCCGACCGCCCCCCCGGACCTTGTTTGCGACTGCTCCCCAGACCTTGGCTCCGACCACTTCGCCGGACCTTGGTTGCGACCGCTCCCCGGATCTTGGTTCCAACCGTTAGCGGAGACCTTGTTTCCTACCGCCAACCTGGACCTTGGTTCCGAACGCGACCCCGGACCTTGGTTCCGACTGCCCCCCGGACCTTGATTCCGAAAGCCACCCCGGACCTTTGTTCCGACTGCCACCCCGGACCTTCGTTCCGACCGACCCCCCGGACCTTGGTTCCGACCGCCACCCCGGAACTTTTTTCCGACCGCTGCCACAGACCTTGGTTGCGACCGCCACCCCGGACCTTGGTTCCGACCTCCACCCCGGACCTTGGTTCCGACTGTCACCCCGGACCTTGGTTCCTACCGCCACCCCGGAACTTGGTTCCGACCGCTGCCACGGACCTTGGTTGCGACCGCCACCCCGGACCTTGGTTCTGACCTCCACCCCGGACCTTGGTTCCGACTGTCACCCCGGACCTTGGTTCCGACTGCCAACTTGGCTTCTGACCGCCACCTCGGACCTTGGTTCTGACTGTCACACCGGACCGTGGTTCCGACCGCCACCCTGGAATGTGGTTCCGAACGCCACACCTGACCTTGTTTCCGACCGCCACTCCGGACCTTCGTTCAGAACGCCACACCGGACCTTGGTTCCGACCGCCCCCCCGGACCTTGGTTCCGACTGCCACCCCGGACCTTGGTTCCGACCGCCCCCCCGGACCTTGGTTCCGACTGCCACCCCGGACCTTGGTTACGAACGCCCCCCCGGACCTTGGATCCGACCGCCCCCCCGGACCTTGGCTCCGACTGCCACCCCGGACCTTGGTTCCGACCGCCACCCCGGAACTTGGTTGCGACCGCCACCCCGGACCTTGGTTCCGACCTACACCCTGGACCTTGGTTCCGACCGTCACCCCGGACCTTGGTTCCGACCCCCAACCCGCACCTTGGTTCCAACTGCCACCTTGGCTTCTGACCGCCACGCCGGACCTCGGCTCCGACTTCCAGCCCGGACCTTGGTTCCGGCCGCCTCCCCGGACCATGGTTCCGACTGCCACCCCGGACCTTGGTTCCGACCGCCTCCCCGGACCTTGGTTCCGACTGCCACCCTGAACATTAGTTACGACCGCCCCCCCGGACCTTGGTTCCGACCGCCCCCCCGGACCTTGGTTCCGACTGCCACTCCGGACCTTGGTTCAGAACGCCACCCCGGACCTTGTTGACGACCGACCCCCGGACCTTGGTTCCGACCGCCCCCCCGGACCTTGGTTCCGAACGCCACCCCGGACCTTGGTTCCGACCGGCACCCCGGACCTTGTTTGCGACCGCCACCCCGGACCTTGTTTCCGACCTCCACCCCGGACCTTGGTTCCGACCGTCACCCCGGACCTTGGTTCCGACCACCAACCCGGACCATGATTCCGACCGCCACGCCGGACCTTGGTTCCGACCGCCACCCCGGACCTTGGTTCCGACTGCCACACCGGACCTTCGTTCCGACCGACCCCCCGGACCTTGGTTCCGACCGCCACCCCGGAACTTTTTTCAGACCGCTGCCACGGACCTTGGTTGCGACCGCCACCCCGGACCTTGGTTCCGACCTCCACCCCGGACCTTGGTTCCGACTGTCACCCCGGACCTTGGTTCCTACCGCCACCCCGGAACTTGGTTCCGACCGCTGCCACGGACCTTGGTTGCGACCGCCACCCCGGACCTTGGTTCTGACCTCCACCCCGGACCTTGGTTCCGACTGTCACCCCGGACCTTGGTTCCGACTGCCACCTTGGCTTCTGACCGCCACCTCGGACCTTGGTTCTGACTGTCACACCGGACCGTGGTTCCGACCGCCACCCTGGAATGTGGTTCCGAACGCCACACCTGACCTTGTTTCCGACCGCCACTCCGGACCTTCGTTCAGAACGCCACACCGGACCTTGGTTCCGACCGCCCCCCCGGACCTTGGTTCCGACTGCCACCCCGGACCTTGGTTCCGACCGCCCCCCCGGACCTTGGTTCCGAACGCCACCACGGAACTTGGTTCCGAACGCCACCACGGAACTTGGTTCCGACCGCCACCTAGGACCTTGGTTCCGACCGCCGCCCCCGACCTTGGTTCCGACCGCCACCCCGGACCTTGGTTCCAACGGCCACCCTGGACCTTGGTTCCAACCGCCACCCCGGACCATGTGACTGACCGCGACCCCGGACCTTGGTTCCGACCACCCCCCGGACCTTGGTTCCGACCACCCCCCGGACCTTGGTTCCGACCGCAACCCCGGACCTTGGTTCCGATCGCCACCCGGACCTTGGTTCCGACCGCCACCCCAGAACTTAGTTCCGACCGCCACCCCGGAACTTTTTTCCGACCGCGACCCCGGACCTTGGTTCCGACCACCCCCCGGACCTTGGTTCCGACCACCCCCCGGACCTTGGTTCCGACCGCAACCCCGGACCTTGGTTCCGATCGCCACCCGGACCTTGGTTCCGACCGCCACCCCAGAACTTAGTTCCGACCGCCACCCCGGAACTTTTTTCCGACCGCTGCCACGGACCTTGGTTGCGACCGCCACCCCGGACCTTGGTTCCTACTGCCCCCCGGACCTTGATTCCGAAAGCCACCCCGGACCTTTGTTCCGACTGCCACCCCGGACCTTCGTTCCGACCGACCCCCCGGACCTTGGTTCCGACCGCCACCCCGGAACTTTTTTCCGACCGCTGCCACGGACCTTGGTTGCGACCGCCACCCCGGACCCTGGTTCCGACCTCCACCCCGGACCTTGGTTCCGACTGTCACCCCGGACCTTGGTTCCTACCGCCACCCCGGAACTTGGTTCCGACCGCTGCCACGGACCTTGGTTGCGACCGCCACCCCGGACCTTGGTTCTGACCTCCACCCCGGACCTTGGTTCCGACTGTCACCCCGGACCTTGGTTCCGACTGCCACCTTGGCTTCTGACCGCCACCTCGGACCTTTGTTCTGACTGTCACACCGGACCGTGGTTCCGACCGCCACCCTGGAACGTGGTTCCGAACGCCACACCTGACCTTGTTTCCGACCGCCACTCCGGACCTTGGTTCAGAACACCACTCCGGACCTTGGTTCAGAACGCCACACCGGACCTTGGTTCCGACCGCCACCCCGGACCTTGGTTACGACTGCCACCCCGGACATTGGTTACGACCGCCCCCCCGGACCTTAGATCCGACCGCCCCCCCGGACCTTGGTTCCGACTGCCACCCCGGACCTTGGTTCTGACCGCCACCCCGGACCTTGGTTCCGACCGTCACCCCGGACCTTGCTTCCGACTGCCACCTTGGCTTCTGACCGCCACCTCGGACCTTTGTTCTGACTGTCACACCGGACCGTGGTTCCGACCGCCACCTTGGAACGTGGTTCCGAACGCCACACCTGACCTTGTTTCCGACCGCCACTCCGGACCTTGGTTCAGAACACCACTCCGGACCTTGGTTCAGAACGCCACACCGGACCTTGGTTCCGACCGCCCCCCCGGACCTTGGTTCCGACTGCCACCCCGGACCATGGTTACGACCGCCCCCCCGGACCTTAGATCCGACCGCCCCCCCGGACCTTGGTTCCGACTGCCACCCCGGACCTTGGTTCTGACCGCCACCCCGGAACTTGGTTGCGACCGCCACCCCGGACCTTGGTTCCGACCTCCACCCTGGACTTTGGTTCCGACCGTCACCCCGGACCTTGGTTCCGCCCGCCACCCCGGCCCTTGGTTCCGACCGCCACCCCGTAACTTGGTTCCGACCGCCACCCCAGACCTTGGTTCCGACCGCCACCCCAGACCTTGGTTCCGAACGCCACCACGGAACTTGGTTCCGACCGCCACCCCGGACTATGGTTCCGACCGCCACCTAGGACCTTGGTTCCGACCGCCGCCCCCGACCTTGGTTCCGACCGCCATCCCGGACCTTGGTTCCAACGGCCACCCTGGACCTTGGTTCCAACCGCCACCCCGGACCATGTGACTGACCGCGAACCCGGACCTTGGTTCCGACCACCCACCGGACCTTGGTTCCGACCGCAACCCCGGACCTTGGTTCCGATCGCCACCCGGACCTTGGTTCCGACCGCCACCCCGGAACTTAGTTCCGACCGCCACCCCGGAACGTGGTTCCGACCACGACCCCGGCCCTTGGTTCCGACCGCCAGCTCGGACCTTGGATCCGACCACCACCCCAGGCCTTGATTCCGCCCGCCACCCCGGCCCTTGGTTCCGACCGCCACCCCGTAACTTGGTTCCGACCCCCACCCCTGACCTTGGTTCCGACCGCCACCCCGGACCTTGGTCCCGACCGCCGCCACGGCACTTGGATCCGACCGCCACCCCGGACTATAGTTTCGACCGCCACCCCGGACCTTGGTTCCGACCGCCGCCCCGGACCTTGGTTCCGACAGCCACCCCGGACCGTGGTTCCGACCGCCACGCCGGAGCTTGGTTCCGACCACCACCCCAGAACTTGGTCCCGACAGCCACCTCAGACCTTGATTCCAACCGCCACCCCGGAACCTTGTTTCCGACCGCCACCCCGGACGTTGGTTCCGACCGCCACCCTGGACCTTGGTTCCGACCGCCACCTCGGACATTGGTTCCGACCGCCACCCCGGATATTGGTTCCGATGGCCACTCCAGACCTTGGTTCGGACTGCCACCGTGGACCTTGCTTCCGACCGCCATCCCGGACCTTCGTTCCGACCGCCACCCCGGACCTTGGTTCCGACCGCCACCCCAGACCTTGTTTCCAACCGCCACCCCGTACCTTGGTTCCAACTGCCACCCCGGACCTTGGTTCCGACCGCCACGCCGGACCTTGGTTCCGTCCGCCACCCTGGAACTTGGTTCCGACCGCCGCCCCGGACCTTGGTTCCGAACGCCCCCCTGGACCTTGGTTCCGACCTACACCCCGGACGTTGGTTCCGACCGCCCCCCGGACCTTGTTTGCGACTGCTCCCCAGACCTTTGTTCCGACCACTACGCCGGACCTTGTTTGCGACCGCTCCCCGGATCTTGGTTCCAACCGTTAGCGGAGACCTTGTTTCCTACCGCCAACCTGGACCTTGGTTCCGAACGCGACCCTGGACCTTGGTTCCTACTGCCCCCCGGACCTTGATTCCGAAAGCCACCCCGGACCTTTGTTCCGACTGCCACCCCGGACCTTCGTTCCGACCGACCCCCCGGACCTTGGTTCCGACCGCCACCCCGGAACTTTTTTCCGACCGCTGCCACGGACCTTGGTTGCGACCGCCACCCCGGACCCTGGTTCCGACCTCCACCCCGGACCTTGGTTCCGACTGTCACCCCGGACCTTGGTTCCTACCGCCACCCCGGAACTTGGTTCCGACCGCTGCCACGGACCTTGGTTGCGACCGCCACCCCGGACCTTGGTTCTGACCTCCACCCCGGACCTTGGTTCCGACTGTCACCCCGGACCTTGGTTCCGACTGCCACCTTGGCTTCTGACCGCCACCTCGGACCTTTGTTCTGACTGTCACACCGGACCGTGGTTCCGACCGCCACCCTGGAACGTGGTTCCGAACGCCACACCTGACCTTGTTTCCGACCGCCACTCCGGACCTTGGTTCAGAACACCACTCCGGACCTTGGTTCAGAACGCCACACCGGACCTTGGTTCCGACCGCCACCCCGGACCTTGGTTACGACTGCCACCCCGGACATTGGTTACGACCGCCCCCCCGGACCTTAGATCCGACCGCCCCCCCGGACCTTGGTTCCGACTGCCACCCCGGACCTTGGTTCTGACCGCCACCCCGGACCTTGGTTCCGACCGTCACCCCGGACCTTGCTTCCGACTGCCACCTTGGCTTCTGACCGCCACCTCGGACCTTTGTTCTGACTGTCACACCGGACCGTGGTTCCGACCGCCACCTTGGAACGTGGTTCCGAACGCCACACCTGACCTTGTTTCCGACCGCCACTCCGGACCTTGGTTCAGAACACCACTCCGGACCTTGGTTCAGAACGCCACACCGGACCTTGGTTCCGACCGCCCCCCCGGACCTTGGTTCCGACTGCCACCCCGGACCATGGTTACGACCGCCCCCCCGGACCTTAGATCCGACCGCCCCCCCGGACCTTGGTTCCGACTGCCACCCCGGACCTTGGTTCTGACCGCCACCCCGGAACTTGGTTGCGACCGCCACCCCGGACCTTGGTTCCGACCTCCACCCTGGACCTTGGTTCCGACCGTCACCCCGGAACTTGGTTCCGACCCCCAACCCGGACCTTGGTTCCAACTGCCACCTTGGCTTCTGACCGCCACGCCGGACCTTGGCTCCGACTGCCACCCCGGACCTTGGTTCCGGCCGCCTCCCCGGACCATGGTTCCGACTGCCACCCCGGACCTTGGTTCCGACCGCCTCCCCGGACCTTGGTTCCGACTGCCACCCTGAACCTTGGTTACGACCGCCCCACCGGACCTTGATTCCGACCGCCCCCCCGGACCTTGGTTCCGACTGCCACACCTGACCTTGGTTCCGACCGCCACCTCAGACTTGGTTCCGACCGCCACTCCGGACCTTGGTTCAGAACGCCACCCCGGACCTTGTTTACGACCGCCCCCCCGGACCTTGGTTCCGACCGCCCCCCCGGACCTTGGTTCCGACCGTCACCCCGGAACGTGGTTCCGACCGCCACCCCGGACCTTGGTTCCGACCGCCACCCCAGACCTTGGTTCCGAACGCCACCACGGAACTTGGTTCCGACCGCCACCCCGGACTATTTTTCCGACTGCCACCCCGGACCTTGGTTCCGACAGCCGCCCCCGACCTTGGTTCCGACCGCCACCGGGGACCTTGGTTCCTACGGCCACCCCGGACCTTGGTTCCGACCGCCACCCCGGACCTTGATTCCGACCGCCACCCCGGACGTTAGTTCCGACCGCCACGCCGGACCTTGCTTCCGACCGCCACCCCGGAACTTGGTTACGACCGCCGCCACGGACCTTGGTTCTGACCGCCACCCGGGAACTTGGTTCATACCACCACCATGGAACGTAGTTCCGACCGCCACCCTGGAACGTAGTTCCGACCACGACCCCGGCCCTTGTTTCCGACCGCCACCCCGGACCCTGGATCCGACCACCACCCCAGGCCTTGATTCCGCCCGCCACCCCGGCCCTTGGTTCCGACCGCCACCCCGGACCTTGGTTCCGACCGCCGCCCCCGACCATGGTTCCGACAGCCACCCCGGACCTTAGTTCAACCGCCACCCCGGACCTTGGTTCCAACCGCCACCCCGGACCTTGGTTCCAACCGCCACCCCGGACCTTGGTTCCAACCGCCACCCCGGACCTTGGTTCCGACCGCCACCCCGGACGTTGGTTCCGACCGCCACGCCGGAGCTTGGTTCCGACCACCACCCCGGAACTTGGTTCCGAAAGCCACCTCAGACCTTGGTTCCGACCGCCACCTCGGATCCTTGTTTCCGACCGCCACCCCGGACATTGGTTCCGACCGCCACCCCGGACCTTGGTTCCGACCGCCACCTCGGACATTGGTTCCGACCGCCACCCCGGACATTGGTTCCGATGGCCACTCCAGACCTTGGTTCCGACTGCCACCATGGACCTTGGTTCCGACCGCCCACCCGGACCTTGGTTCCGACCGCCTCCCCGGACCTTGGTTCCGACCGCCACATCGGACCTGGGTTCCGATCGCCACGCCGGACCTTGGTTCCGATTGGACCTTGGTTCCGACTGCCACCTCGGACCTTGGTTCCGACCGCCCACCCGGACCTTGGTTCCGACCGCCTCCCCGGACCTTGGTTCCGACCGCCACACCGGACCTGGGTTCCGATCGCCACGCCGGACCTTGGTTCCGACTGGAACTTGGTTCCGACCGCCACCTCGGACCTTGGTTCCCACTGCCACCCCGGACCTTGGATCCGACCACCACCCCGGACCTTGATTCCGCCCGCCACCCCGGCCCTTGGTTCCGACCGCCACCCCGTAACTTGGTTCCGACCGCCACCCCAGACCTTGGTTCCGACCGCCACCCCAGACCTTGGTTCCGAACGCCACCACGGAACTTGGTTCCGACCGCCACCCCGGACTATGGTTCCGACCGCCACCTAGGACCTTGGTTCCGACCGCCGCCCCCGACCTTGGTTCCGACCGCCATCCCGGACCTTGGTTCCAACGGCCACCCTGGACCTTGGTTCCAACCGCCACCCCGGACCATGTGACTGACCGCGACCCCGGACCTTGGTTCCGACCACCCACCGGACCTTGGTTCCGACCGCAACCCCGGACCTTGGTTCCGATCGCCACCCGGACCTTGGTTCCGACCGCCACCCCGGAACTTAGTTCCGACCGCCACCCCGGAACGTGGTTCCGACCACGACCCCGGCCCTTGGTTCCGACCGCCAGCTCGGACCTTGGATCCGACCACCACCCCAGGCCTTGATTCCGCCCGCCACCCCGGCCCTTGGTTCCGACCGCCACCCCGTAACTTGGTTCCGACCCCCACCCCTGACCTTGGTTCCGACCGCCACCCCGGACCTTGGTCCCGACCGCCGCCACGGCACTTGGATCCGACCGCCACCCCGGACTATAGTTTCGACCGCCACCCCGGACCTTGGTTCCGACCGCCGCCCCGGACCTTGGTTCCGACAGCCACCCCGGACCGTGGTTCCGACCGCCACGCCGGAGCTTGGTTCCGACCACCACCCCAGAACTTGGTCCCGACAGCCACCTCAGACCTTGATTCCAACCGCCACCCCGGAACCTTGTTTCCGACCGCCACCCCGGACGTTGGTTCCGACCGCCACCCTGGACCTTGGTTCCGACCGCCACCTCGGACATTGGTTCCGACCGCCACCCCGGATATTGGTTCCGATGGCCACTCCAGACCTTGGTTCGGACTGCCACCGTGGACCTTGCTTCCGACCGCCATCCCGGACCTTCGTTCCGACCGCCACCCCGGACCTTGGTTCCGACCGCCACCCCAGACCTTGTTTCCGACCGCCACCCCGTACCTTGGTTCCAACTGCCACCCCGGACCTTGGTTCCGACCGCCACGCCGGACCTTGGTTCCGTCCGCCACCCTGGAACTTGGTTCCGACCGCCGCCCCGGACCTTGGTTCCGAACGCCCCCCTGGACCTTGGTTCCGACCTACACCCCGGACGTTGGTTCCGACCGCCCCCCCGGACCTTGTTTGCGACTGCTCCCCAGACCTTTGTTCCGACCACTACGCCGGACCTTGTTTGCGACCGCTCCCCGGATCTTGGTTCCAACCGTTAGCGGAGACCTTGTTTCCTACCGCCAACCTGGACCTTGGTTCCGAACGCGACCCCGGACCTTGGTTCCTACTGCCCCCCGGACCTTGATTCCGAAAGCCACCCCGGACCTTTGTTCCGACTGCCACCCCGGACCTTCGTTCCGACCGACCCCCCGGACCTTGGTTCCGACCGCCACCCCGGAACTTTTTTCCGACCGCTGCCACGGACCTTGGTTGCGACCGCCACCCCGGACCCTGGTTCCGACCTCCACCCCGGACCTTGGTTCCGACTGTCACCCCGGACCTTGGTTCCTACCGCCACCCCGGAACTTGGTTCCGACCGCTGCCACGGACCTTGGTTGCGACCGCCACCCCGGACCTTGGTTCTGACCTCCACCCCGGACCTTGGTTCCGACTGTCACCCCGGACCTTGGTTCCGACTGCCACGTTGGCTTCTGACCGCCACCTCGGACCTTTGTTCTGACTGTCACACCGGACCGTGGTTCCGACCGCCACCCTGGAACGTGGTTCCGAACGCCACACCTGACCTTGTTTCCGACCGCCACTCCGGACCTTGGTTCAGAACACCACTCCGGACCTTGGTTCAGAACGCCACACCGGACCTTGGTTCCGACCGCCACCCCGGACCTTGGTTACGACTGCCACCCCGGACCTTGGTTACGACCGCCCCCCCGGACCTTAGATCCGACCGCCCTCCCGGACCTTGGTTCCGACTGCCACCCCGGACCTTGGTTCTGACCGCCACCCCGGACCTTGGTTCCGACCGTCACCCCGGACCTTGCTTCCGACTGCCACCTTGGCTTCTGACCGCCACCTCGGACCTTTGTTCTGACTGTCACACCGGACCGTGGTTCCGACCGCCACCTTGGAACGTGGTTCCGAACGCCACACCTGACCTTGTTTCCGACCGCCACTCCGGACCTTGGTTCAGAACACCACTCCGGACCTTGGTTCAGAACGCCACACCGGACCTTGGTTCCGACCGCCCCCCTGGACCTTGGTTCCGACTGCCACCCCGGACCATGGTTACGACCGCCCCCCCGGACCTTAGATCCGACCGCCCCCCCGGACCTTGGTTCCGACTGCCACCCCGGACCTTGGTTCTGACCGCCACCCCGGAACTTGGTTGCGACCGCCACCCCGGACCTTGGTTCCGACCTCCACCCTGGACCTTGGTTCCGACCGTCACCCCGGACCTTGGTTCCGACCCCCAACCCGGACCTTGGTTCCAACTGCCACCTTGGCTTCTGACCGCCACGCCGGACCTTGGCTCCGACTGCCACCCCGGACCTTGGTTCCGGCCGCCTCCCCGGACCATGGTTCCGACTGCCACCCCGGACCTTGGTTCCGACCGCCTCCCCGGACCTTGGTTCCGACTGCCACCCTGAACCTTGGTTACGACCGCCCCACCGGACCTTGATTCCGACCGCCCCCCCGGACCTTGGTTCCGACTGCCACACCTGACCTTGGTTCCGACCGCCACCTCAGACTTGGTTCCGACCGCCACTCCGGACCTTGGTTCAGAACGCCACCCCGGACCTTGTTTACGACCGCCCCCCCGGACCTTGGTTCCGACCGCCCCCCCGGACCTTGGTTCCGACCGCCACCCCGGAACGTGGTTCCGACCGCCACCCCGGACCTTGGTTGCGACCGCCACCCCGGACCTTGTTTCCGACCTCCACGCCGGACCTTGGTTCCGACCGTCACCCCGGACCTTGGTTCCGACCGCCAACCCGGACCTTGATTCCGACCGCCACGCCGGACCTTGGTTCCGACCGGCACCCCGGACCTTGGTTCCAACGGCCACCCCGGACATTGGTTCCGACCGCCAACCCAGACCATGTGACTGACCGCGACCCCGGACCTTGGTTCCGACCACCCCCCGGACATTGGTTCCGACCGCAACCCCCGACCTTGGTTCCGACCGCAACCCCGGACCTTGGTTCCGACCGCCACCCCGGAACGTAGTTCCGACCGCCACCCCGGAACGTGGTTCCGACCACGACCCCGGCCCTTGTTTCCGACCGCCACCCCGGACCCTGGATCCGACCACCACCCCAGGCCTTGATTCCGCCCGCCACCCAGGCCCTTGGTTCCGACCGCCACCCCGTAACTTGGTTCCGACCCCCACCCCAGACCTTGGTTCCGACCGCCACCCCGGACCTTGGTCCCGACCGCCACCACGGCACTTGGTTCCGATCGCCACCCCGGACTATGGTTCCGACCGCCACCCCGGACCTTGGTTCCGACCGCCGCCTCAGACTTTGGTTCCGACTGCCACCCCGGGACTGGGTTCCGATCGCCACGACGGACCTTGGTTCCGACTGCCACCCCGGACCTTGGTTCCGACCGCCACCTCGGACCTTGGTTCTGACTGCCACCCCGGACCTTGGTTCTGACCGCCTCCCCATACCTTACATCCGACCGTCACCCCGGACCTTGTTTCCGAAAGCCAACCCGGACCTTAGTTCCAACCGCCACCCTGGACCTTGGATCCGACCACCACCCCGGACATTGATTCCGCCCGCCACCCCGGCCCTTGGTTCCGACCGCCACCCCGTAACTTGGATCCGACCGCCACCCCAGACCTTGGTTCCGACCGCCACCCCGGACCTTGGTTCCGAACGCCACCACGGAACTTGGTTCCGACCGCCACCCTGGACTATTTTTCCAACCGCCACCCCGGACATTGGTGCCGACAGCCGCCCCCGACTTTGGTTCCGACCGCCACCGGGGACCTTGGTTCCTACGGCCACCCCGGACCTTGGTTCCGACCGCCACCCCGGACCTTGGTTCCGACCGCCACCCCGGACGTTAGTTCCGACCGCCACGCCGGACCTTGCTTCCGACCGCCACCCCGGAACTTGGTTCCGACCGCCGCCACGGACCTTGGTTCTGACCGCCACCCGGGAACTTGGTTCCGACCGCCACCCCGGAACGTGGTTCCGACCACGACCCCGGCCCTTTTTTCCGACCGCCACCCCGGACCCTGGATCCGACCACAACCCCAGGCCTTGATTCCGCCCGCCACCCCGGCCCTTGGTTCCGACCGCCACCCCGGACCTTGGTTCCGACCGCCGCCCCCGACCATGGTTCCGACAGCCACCCCGGACCTTAGTTCAACCGCCACCCCGGACCTTGGTTCCGACCGCCACCCCGGACCCTGGTTCCGACCGCCACCCCGGACATTGGTTCCGACCGCCACGCCGGAGCTTGGTTCCGACCACCACCCCGGAACTTGGTTCCGACAACCACCTCAGACCTTGGTTCCGACCGCCACCTCGGATCCTTGTTTCCGACCGCCACCCCGGACATTGGTTCCGACCGCCACCCCGGACCTTGGTTCCGACCGCCACCTCGGACATTGGTTCCGACCGCCACCCCGGACATTGGTTCCGATGGCCACTCCAGACCTTGGTTCCGACTGCCACCGTGGACCTTGGTTCCGACCGCCCACCCGGACCTTGGTTCCGACCGCCTCCCCGGACGTTGGTTCCGACCGCCACACCGGACCTGGGTTCCGATCGCCACGCCGGACCTTGGTTCCGACTGGACCTTGGTTCCGACCGCCACCTCGGACCTTGGTTTCCACCGCCACCCCGGACCTTGGATCCGACCACCACCCCGGACCTTGATTCCGCCCGCCACCCCGGCCCTTGGTTCCGACCGCCACCCCGTAACTTGGTTCCGACCGCCACCCCAGACCTTGGTTCCGACCGCCACCCCAGACCTTGGTTCCGAACGCCACCACGGAACTTGGTTCCGACCGCCACCCCGGACTATGGTTCCGACCGCCACCTAGGACCTTGGTTCCGACCGCCGCCCCCGACCTTGGTTCCGACCGCCACCCCGGACCTTGGTTCCAACGGCCACCCTGGACCTTGGTTCCAACCGCCACCCCGGACGATGTGACTGACCGCGACCCCGGACCTTGGTTCCGACCACCCCCCGGACCTTGGTTCCGACCACCCCCCGGACCTTGGTTCCGACCGCAACCCCGGACCTTGGTTCCGATCGCCACCCGGACCTTGGTTCCGACCGCCACCCCAGAACTTAGTTCCGACCGCCACCCCGGAATGTGGTTCCGACCACGACACCGGCCCTTGGTTCCGACCGCGACCTCGGACCTTGGATCCGACCACCACCCCAGGCCTTGATTCCGCCCGCCACCCCGGCCCTTGGTTCCGACCGCCACCCCGGACCTTGGTCCCGACCGCCACCACGGCACTTGGATCCGACCGCCACCCCGGACTATGGTTCCGACCGCCACCCCGGACCTTGGTTCCGACCGCTGCCCCGGACCATGGTTCCGACAGCCACCGCGGAACTTGGTTCCGACCGCCACGCCGGAGCTTGGTTCCGACCACCACCCCGGAACTTGGTCCCGACAGCCACCTCAGACCTTAGTTCCGACCGCCACCCCGGAACCTTGTTTCCGACCGCCACCCCGGACATTTGTTCCGACCGCCACCCCGGACCTTGGTTCCGACCGCCACCTCGGACATTGGTTCCGACCGCCACCCCGGATATTCGTTCCGATGGCCACTCCAGACCTTGGTTCGGACTGCCACCGTGGACCTTGCTTCCGACCGCCTTCCCGGACCTTGGTTCCGACCGCCACCCCGGACCTTGGTTCCGACCGCCACCTCAGACTTTGGTTCCGACCGCCACCCCGGACCAGGTTCCGACCGCCGCCCCGGACCTTGGTTCCGACCGCCCACGCGGACCTTGGTTCCGACCGCCTCCCCGGAGCTTGGTTCCGACCGCCACCCCGGGACTGGGTTCCGATCGCCACGACGGACCTTGGTTCCGACTGCCACCCCGGACCTTGGTTCCGACCGCCACCTCGGACCTTGGTTCTGACTGCCACCCCGGACCTTGGTTCTGACCGCCTCCCCATACCTTACATCCGACCGCCACCCCGGACCTTGTTTCCGAAAGCCAACCCGGACCTTAGTTCCGACCGCCACCCTGGACCTTGGATCCGACCACCACCCCGGACATTGATTCCGCCCGCCACCCCGGCCCTTGGTTCCGACCGCCACCCCGTAACTTGGATCCGACCGCCACCCCAGACCTTGGTTCCGACCGCCACCCCAGACCTTGGTTCCGAACGCCACCACGGAACTTGTTTCCGACCGCCACCCCAGACTATTTTTCCGACTGCCACCCCGTACCTTGGTTCCGACAGCCGCCCCCGACCTTGGTTCCGCCCGCCACCGGGGACCTTGGTTCCTACGGCCACCCCGGACCTTGGTTCCGACCGCCACCCCGGACCTTGATTCCGACCGCCACCCCGGACGTTAGTTCCGACCGCCACGCCGGACCTTGCTTCCGACCGCCACCCCGGAACTTGGTTACGACCGCCGCCACGGACCTTGGTTCTGACCGCCACCCGGGAACTTGGTTCATACCACCACCCCGGAACGTAGTTCCGACCGCCACCCTGGAACGTAGTTCCGACCTCGACGCCGGCCCTTGTTTCCGACCGCCACCCCGGACCCTGGATCCGACCAACACCCCAGGCCTTGATTCCGCCCGCCACCCCGGCCCTTGGTTCCGACCGCCACCCCGGAACATGGTTCCGACCGCCACCTCGGACATTGGTTCCGACCGCCACCCCGGACATTGGTTCCGATGGCCACTCCAGACCTTGGTTCCGAAAGCCACCATGGACCTTGGTTCCGACCGCCCACCCGGACCTTGGTTCCGACCGCCTCCCCGGACCTTGGTTCCGACCGCCACACCGGACCTGGGTTCCGATCGCCACGCCGGACCTTGGTTCCGACTGGACCTTGGTTCCGACTGCCACCTCGGACCTTGGTTCCGACCGCCCACCCGGACCTTGGTTCCGACCGCCTCCCCGGAGCTTGGTTCCGACCGCCACCCCGGGACTGGGTTCCGATCGCCACGACGGACCTTGGTTCCGACTGCCACCCCGGACCTTGGTTCCGACCGCCACCTCGGACCTTGGTTCTGACTGCCACCCCGGACCTTGGTTCTGACCGCCTCCCCATACCTTACATCCGACCGCCACCCCGGACCTTGTTTCCGAAAGCCAACCCGGACCTTAGTTCCGACCGCCACCCTGGACCTTGGATCCGACCACCACCCCGGACATTGATTCCGCCCGCCACCCCGGCCCTTTGTTCCGACCGCCACCCCGTAACTTGGATCCGACCGCCACCCCAGACCTTGGTTCCGACCGCCACCCCAGACCTTGGTTCCGAACGCCACCACGGAACTTGTTTCCGACCGCCACCCCAGACTATTTTTCCGACTGCCACCCCGTACCTTGGTTCCGACAGCCGCCCCCGACCTTGGTTCCGACCGCCACCGGGGACCTTGGTTCCTACGGCCACCCCGGACCTTGGTTCCGACCGCCACCCCGGACCTTGATTCCGACCGCCACCCCGGACGTTAGTTCCGACCGCCACGCCGGACCTTGCTTCCGACCGCCACCCCGGAACTTGGTTACGACCGCCGCCACGGACCTTGGTTCTGACCGCCACCCGGGAACTTGGTTCATACCACCACCCCGGAACGTAGTTCCGACCGCCACCCTGGAACGTAGTTCCGACCTCGACCCCGGCCCTTGTTTCCGACCGCCACCACGGACCCTGGATCCGACCACCACCCCAGGCCTTGATTCCGCCCGCCACCCCGGACCTTGGTTCCGACCGCCACCTCGGACATTGGTTCCGACCGCCACCCCGGACATTGGTTCCGATGGCCACTCCAGACCTTGGTTCCGACTGCCACCATGGACCTTGGTTCCGACCGCCCACCCGGACCTTGGTTCCGACCGCCTCCCCGGACCTTGGTTCCGACCGCCACACCGGACCTGGGTTCCGATCGCCACGCCGGACCTTGGTTCCGACTGGACCTTGTTTCCGACTGCCACCTCGGACCTTGGTTCCGACCGCCCACCCGGACCTTGGTTCCGACCGCCTCCCCGGACCTTGGTACCGACCGCCACACCGGACCTGGTTTCCGATCGCCACGCCGGACCTTGGTTCCGACTGGAACTTGGTTCCGACCGCCACCTCGGACCTTGGTTCCCACTGCCACCCCGGACCTTGGATCCGACCACCACACCGGACCTTGATTCCGCCCGCCACCCCGGACCTTGGTTCCGACCGCCACCCCGGACCTTGGTTCCGACCGCCACCTCAGACTTTGGTTCCGACCGCCACCCCGGACCAGGTTCCAACCGCCGCCCCGGACCTTGGTTCCGACCGCCCACGCGGACCTCGGTTCCGACCGCCTCCCCGGACCTTGGTTCCGACCGCCACCTCGGACCTTGGTTCTGACTGCCACCCCGGACCTTGGTTCTGACCGCCTCCCCATACCTTACATCCGACCGCCACCCCGGACCTTGTTTCCGAAAGCCAACCCGGACCTTAGTTCCGACCGCCACCCTGGACCTTGGATCCGACCACCACCCCGGACATTGATTCCGCCCGCCACCCCGGCCCTTGGTTCCGACCGCCACCCCGTAACTTGGATCCGACCGCCACCCCAGACCTTGGTTCCGACCGCCACCCCAGACCTTGGTTCCGAACGCCACCACGGAACTTGGTTCCGACCGCCACCCCGGACTATTTTTCCGACTGCCACCCCGGACCTTGGTTCCGACAGCCGCCCCCGACCTTGGTTCCGACCGCCACCGGGGACCTTGGTTCCTACGGCCACCCCGGACCTTGGTTCCGACCGCCACCCCGGACCTTGATTCCGACCGCCACCCCGGACGTTAGTTCCGACCGCCACGCCGGACCTTGCTTCCGACCGCCACCCCGGAACTTGGTTACGACCGCCGCCACGGACCTTGGTTCTGACCGCCACCCGGGAACTTGGTTCATACCACCACCATGGAACGTAGTTCCGACCGCCACCCTGGAACGTAGTTCCGACCACGACCCCGGCCCTTGTTTCCGACCGCCACCCCGGACCCTGGATCCGACCACCACCCCAGGCCTTGATTCCGCCCGCCACCCCGGCCCTTGGTTCCGACCGCCACCCCGGACCTTGGTTCCGACCGCCGCCCCCGACCATGGTTCCGACAGCCACCCCGGACCTTAGTTCAACCGCCACCCCGGACCTTGGTTCCAACCGCCACCCCGGACCTTGGTTCCAACCGCCACCCCGGACCTTGGTTCCGACCGCCACCCCGGACGTTGGTTCCGACCGCCACGCCGGAGCTTGGTTCCGACCACCACCCCGGAACTTGGTTCCGAAAGCCACCTCAGACCTTGGTTCCGACCGCCATCTCGGATCCTTGTTTCCGACCGCCACCCCGGACATTGGTTCCGACCGCCACCCCGGACCTTGGTTCCGACCGCCACCTCGGACATTGGTTCCGACCGCCACCCCGGACATTGGTTCCGATGGCCACTCCAGACCTTGGTTAAGACTGCCACCATGGACCTTGGTTCCGACCGCCCACCCGGACCTTGGTTCCGACCGCCTCCCCGGACCTTGGTTCCGACCGCCACATCGGACCTGGGTTCCGATCGCCACGCCGGACCTTGGTTCCGATTGGACCTTGGTTCCGACTGCCACCTCGGACCTTGGTTCCGACCGCCCACCCGGTCCTTGGTTCCGACCGCCTCCCCGGACCTTGGTTCCGACCGCCACACCGGACCTGGGTTCCGATCGCCACGCCGGACCTTGGTTCCGACTGGAACTTGGTTCCGACCGCCACCTCGGACCTTGGTTCCCACTGCCACCCCGGACCTTGGATCCGACCACCACCCCGGACCTTGATTCCGCCCGCCACCCCGGCCCTTGGTTCCGACCGCCACCCCGTAACTTGGTTCCGACCGCCACCCCAGACCTTGGTTCCGACCGCCACCCCAGACCTTGGTTCCGAACGCCACCACGGAACTTGGTTCCGACCGCCACCCCGGACTATGGTTCCGACCGCCACCTAGGACCTTGGTTCCGACCGCCGCCCCCGACCTTGGTTCCGACCGCCATCCCGGACCTTGGTTCCAACGGCCACCCTGGACCTTGGTTCCAACCGCCACCCCGGACCATGTGACTGACCGCGACCCCGGACCTTGGTTCCGACCACCCACCGGACCTTGGTTCCGACCGCAACCCCGGACCTTGGTTCCGATCGCCACCCGGACCTTGGTTCCGACCGCCACCCCGGAACTTAGTTCCGACCGCCACCCCGGAACGTGGTTCCGACCACGACCCCGGCCCTTGGTTCCGACCGCCAGCTCGGACCTTGGATCCGACCACCACCCCAGGCCTTGATTCCGCCCGCCACCCCGGCCCTTGGTTCCGACCGCCACCCCGTAACTTGGTTCCGACCCCCACCCCTGACCTTGGTTCCGACCGCCACCCCGGACCTTGGTCCCGACCGCCGCCACGGCACTTGGATCCGACCGCCACCCCGGACTATAGTTTCGACCGCCACCCCGGACCTTGGTTCCGACCGCTGCCCCGGACCTTGGTTCCGACAGCCACCCCGGACCGTGGTTCCGACCGCCACGCCGGAGCTTGGTTCCGACCACCACCCCAGAACTTGGTCCCGACAGCCACCTCAGACCTTGATTCCAACCGCCACCCCGGAACCTTGTTTCCGACCGCCACCCCGGACGTTGGTTCCGACCGCCACCCTGGACCTTGGTTCCGACCGCCACCTCGGACATTGGTTCCGACCGCCACCCCGGATATTGGTTCCGATGGCCACTCCAGACCTTGGTTCGGACTGCCACCGTGGACCTTGCTTCCGACCGCCATCCCGGACCTTCGTTCCGACCGCCACCCCGGACCTTGGTTCCGACCGCCACCCCAGACCTTGTTTCCGACCGCCACCCCGTACCTTGGTTCCAACTGCCACCCCGGACCTTGGTTCCGACCGCCACGCCGGACCTTGGTTCCGTCCGCCACCCTGGAACTTGGTTCCGACCGCCGCCCCGGACCTTGGTTCCGAACGCCCCCCTGGACCTTGGTTCCGACCTACACCCCGGACGTTGGTTCCGACCGCCCCCCGGACCTTGTTTGCGACTGCTCCCCAGACCTTTGTTCCGACCACTACGCCGGACCTTGTTTGCGACCGCTCCCCGGATCTTGGTTCCAACCGTTAGCGGAGACCTTGTTTCCTACCGCCAACCTGGACCTTGGTTCCGAACGCGACCCCGGACCTTGGTTCCTACTGCCCCCCGGACCTTGATTCCGAAAGCCACCCCGGACCTTTGTTCCGACTGCCACCCCGGACCTTCGTTCCGACCGACCCCCCGGACCTTGGTTCCGACCGCCACCCCGGAACTTTTTTCCGACCGCTGCCACGGACCTTGGTTGCGACCGCCACCCCGGACCCTGGTTCCGACCTCCACCCCGGACCTTGGTTCCGACTGTCACCCCGGACCTTGGTTCCTACCGCCACCCCGGAACTTGGTTCCGACCGCTGCCACGGACCTTGGTTGCGACCGCCACCCCGGACCTTGGTTCTGACCTCCACCCCGGACCTTGGTTCCGACTGTCACCCCGGACCTTGGTTCCGACTGCCACCTTGGCTTCTGACCGCCACCTCGGACCTTTGTTCTGACTGTCACACCGGACCGTGGTTCCGACCGCCACCCTGGAACGTGGTTCCGAACGCCACACCTGACCTTGTTTCCGACCGCCACTCCGGACCTTGGTTCAGAACACCACTCCGGACCTTGGTTCAGAACGCCACACCGGACCTTGGTTCCGACCGCCACCCCGGACCTTGGTTACGACTGCCACCCCGGACATTGGTTACGACCGCCCCCCCGGACCTTAGATCCGACCGCCCCCCCGGACCTTGGTTCCGACTGCCACCCCGGACCTTGGTTCTGACCGCCACCCCGGACCTTGGTTCCGACCGTCACCCCGGACCTTGCTTCCGACTGCCACCTTGGCTTCTGACCGCCACCTCGGACCTTTGTTCTGACTGTCAAACCGGACCGTGGTTCCGACCACCACCTTGGAACGTGGTTCCGAACGCCACACCTGACCTTGTTTCCGACCGCCACTCCGGACCTTGGTTCAGAACACCACTCCGGACCTTGGTTCAGAACGCCACACCGGACCTTGGTTCCGACCGCCCCCCCGGACCTTGGTTCCGACTGCCACCCCGGACCATGGTTACGACCGCCCCCCCGGACCTTAGATCCGACCGCCCCCCCGGACCTTGGTTCCGACTGCCACCCCGGACCTAGGTTCTGACCGCCACCCCGGAACTTGGTTGCGACCGCCACCCCGGACCTTGGTTCCGACCTCCACCCTGGACCTTGGTTCCGACCGTCACCCCGGACCTTGGTTCCGACCCCCAACCCAGACCTTGGTTCCAACTGCCACCTTGGCTTCTGACCGCCACGCCGGACCTTGGCTCCGACTGCCACCCCGGACCTTGGTTCCAGCCGCCTCCCCGGACCATGGTTCCGACTGCCACCCCGGACCTTGGTTCCGACCGCCTCCCCGGACCTTGGTTCCGACTGCCACCCTGAACCTTGGTTACGACCGCCCCACCGGACCTTGATTCCGACCGCACCCCGGACCTTGGTTCCGACTGCCACACCTGACCTTGGTTCCGACCGCCACCCCAGAACTTAGTTCCGACCGCCACCCCGGAACGTGGTTCCGACCACGACACCGGCCCTTGGTTCCGACCGCGACCTCGGACCTTGGATCCGACCACCACCCCAGGCCTTGATTCCGCCCGCCACCCCGGCCCTTGGTTCCGACCGCCACCCCGGACCTTGGTCCCGACCGCCACCACGGCACTTGGATCCGACCGCCACCCCGGACTATGGTTCCGAACGCCACCCCGGACCTTGGTTCCGACCGCCGCCCCGGACCTTGGTTCCGACAGCCACCGCGGACCTTGGTTCCGACCGCCACGCCGGAGCTTGGTTCCGACCACCACCCCGGAACTTGGTCCCGACAGCCACCTCAGACCTTAGTTCCGACCGCCACCCCGGAACCTTGTTTCCGACCGCCACCCCGGACATTGGTTCCGACCGCCACACCGGACCTTGGATCCGACCGCCACCTCGGACATTGGTTCCGACCGCCTCCCCGGATATTCGTTCCGATGGCCACTCCAGACCTTGGTTCGGACTGCCACCGTGGACCTTGCTTCCGACCGCCTTCCCGGACCTTGGTTCCGACCGCCACCCCGGACCTTGGTTCCGACCGCCACCTCAGACTTTGGTTCCGACCGCCACCCCGGACCAGGTTCCGACCGCCGCCCCGGACCTTGGTTCCGACCGCCCACGCGGACCTCGGTTCCGACCGCCTCCCCGGACCTTGGTTCCGACCGCCACCTCGGACCTTGGTTCTGACTGCCACCCCGGACCTTGGTTCTGACCGCCTCCCCATACCTTACATCCGACCGCCACCCCGGACCTTGTTTCCGAAAGCCAACCCGGACCTTAGTTCCGACCGCCACCCTGGACCTTGGATCCGACCACCACCCCGGACATTGATTCCGCCCGCCACCCCGGCCCTTGGTTCCGACCGCCACCCCGTAACTTGGATCCGACCGCCACCCCAGACCTTGGTTCCGACCGCCACCCCAGACCTTGGTTCCGAACGCCACCACGGAACTTGGTTCCGACCGCCACCCCGGACTATTTTTCCGACTGCCACCCCGGACCTTGGTTCCGACAGCCGCCCCCGACCTTGGTTCCGAGCGCCACCGGGGACCTTGGTTCCTACGGCCACCCCGGACCTTGGTTCCGACCGCCACCCCGGACCTTGATTCCGACCGCCACCCCGGACGTTAGTTCCGACCGCCACGCCGGACCTTGCTTCCGACCGCCACCCCGGAACTTGGTTACGACCGCCGCCACGGACCTTGGTTCTGACCGCCACCCGGGAACTTGGTTCATACCACCACCATGGAACGTAGTTCCGACCGCCACCCTGGAACGTAGTTCCGACCACGACCCCGGCCCTTGTTTCCGACCGCCACCCCGGACCCTGGATCCGACCACCACCCCAGGCCTTGATTCCGCCCGCCACCCCGGCCCTTGGTTCCGACCGCCACCCCGGACCTTGGTTCCGACCGCCGCCCCCGACCATGGTTCCGACAGCCACCCCGGACCTTAGTTCAACCGCCACCCCGGACCTTGGTTCCAACCGCCACCCCGGACCTTGGTTCCAACCGCCACCCCGGACCTTGGTTCCGACCGCCACCCCGGACGTTGGTTCCGACCGCCACGCCGGAGCTTGGTTCCGACCACCACCCCGGAACTTGGTTCCGAAAGCCACCTCAGACCTTGGTTCCGACCGCCACCTCGGATCCTTGTTTCCGACCGCCACCCCGGACATTGGTTCCGACCGCTACCCCGGACCTTGGTTCCGACCGCCACCTCGGACATTGGTTCCGACCGCCACCCCGGACATTGGTTCCGATGGCCACTCCAGACCTTGGTTACGACTGCCACCATGGACCTTGGTTCCGACCGCCCACCCGGACCTTGGTTCCGACCGCCTCCCCGGACCTTGGTTCCGACCGCCACATCGGACCTGGGTTCCGATCGCCACGCCGGACCTTGGTTCCGATTGGACCTTGGTTCCGACTGCCACCTCGGACCTTGGTTCCGACCGCCCACCCGGTCCTTGGTTCCGACCGCCTCCCCGGACCTTGGTTCCGACCGCCACACCGGACCTGGGTTCCGATCGCCACGCCGGACCTTGGTTCCGACTGGAACTTGGTTCCGACCGCCACCTCGGACCTTGGTTCCCACTGCCACCCCGGACCTTGGATCCGACCACCACCCCGGACCTTGATTCCGCCCGCCACCCCGGCCCTTGGTTCCGACCGCCACCCCGTAACTTGGTTCCGACCGCCACCCCAGACCTTGGTTCCGACCGCCACCCCAGACCTTGGTTCCGAACGCCACCACGGAACTTGGTTCCGACCGCCACCCCGGACTATGGTTCCGACCGCCACCTAGGACCTTGGTTCCGACCGCCGCCCCCGACCTTGGTTCCGACCGCCATCCCGGACCTTGGTTCCAACGGCCACCCTGGACCTTGGTTCCAACCGCCACCCCGGACCATGTGACTGACCGCGACCCCGGACCTTGGTTCCGACCACCCACCGGACCTTGGTTCCGACCGCAACCCCGGACCTTGGTTCCGATCGCCACCCGGACCTTGGTTCCGACCGCCACCCCGGAACTTAGTTCCGACCGCCACCCCGGAACGTGGTTCCGACCACGACCCCGGCCCTTGGTTCCGACCGCCAGCTCGGACCTTGGATCCGACCACCACCCCAGGCCTTGATTCCGCCCGCCACCCCGGCCCTTGGTTCCGACCGCCACCCCGTAACTTGGTTCCGACCCCCACCCCTGACCTTGGTTCCGACCGCCACCCCGGACCTTGGTCCCGACCGCCGCCACGGCACTTGGATCCGACCGCCACCCCGGACTATAGTTTCGACCGCCACCCCGGACCTTGGTTCCGACCGCCGCCCCGGACCTTGGTTCCGACAGCCACCCCGGACCGTGGTTCCGACCGCCACGCCGGAGCTTGGTTCCGACCACCACCCCAGAACTTGGTCCCGACAGCCACCTCAGACCTTGATTCCAACCGCCACCCCGGAACCTTGTTTCCGACCGCCACCCCGGACGTTGGTTCCGACCGCCACCCTGGACCTTGGTTCCGACCGCCACCTCGGACATTGGTTCCGACCGCCACCCCGGATATTGGTTCCGATGGCCACTCCAGACCTTGGTTCGGACTGCCACCGTGGACCTTGCTTCCGACCGCCATCCCGGACCTTCGTTCCGACCGCCACCCCGGACCTTGGTTCCGACCGCCACCCCAGACCTTGTTTCCGACCGCCACCCCGTACCTTGGTTCCAACTGCCACCCCGGACCTTGGTTCCGACCGCCACGCCGGACCTTGGTTCCGTCCGCCACCCTGGAACTTGGTTCCGACCGCCGCCCCGGACCTTGGTTCCGAACGCCCCCCTGGACCTTGGTTCCGACCTACACCCCGGACGTTGGTTCCGACCGCCCCCCGGACCTTGTTTGCGACTGCTCCCCAGACCTTTGTTCCGACCACTACGCCGGACCTTGTTTGCGACCGCTCCCCGGATCTTGGTTCCAACCGTTAGCGGAGACCTTGTTTCCTACCGCCAACCTGGACCTTGGTTCCGAACGCGACCCCGGACCTTGGTTCCTACTGCCCCCCGGACCTTGATTCCGAAAGCCACGCCGGACCTTTGTTCCGACTGCCACCCCGGACCTTCGTTCCGACCGACCCCCCGGACCTTGGTTCCGACCGCCACCCCGGAACTTTTTTCCGACCGCTGCCACGGACCTTGGTTGCGACCGCCACCCCGGACCCTGGTTCCGACCTCCACCCCGGACCTTGGTTCCGACTGTCACCCCGGACCTTGGTTCCTACCGCCACCCCGGAACTTGGTTCCGACCGCTGCCACGGACCTTGGTTGCGACCGCCACCCCGGACCTTGGTTCTGACCTCCACCCCGGACCTTGGTTCCGACTGTCACCCCGGACCTTGGTTCCGACTGCCACCTTGGCTTCTGACCGCCACCTCGGACCTTTGTTCTGACTGTCACACCGGACCGTGGTTCCGACCGCCACCCTGGAACGTGGTTCCGAACGCCACACCTGACCTTGTTTCCGACCGCCACTCCGGACCTTGGTTCAGAACACCACTCCGGACCTTGGTTCAGAACGCCACACCGGACCTTAGTTCCGACCGCCACCCCGGACCTTGGTTACGACTGCCACCCCGGACATTGGTTACGACCGCCCCCCCGGACCTTAGATCCGACCGCCCCCCCGGACCTTGGTTCCGACTGCCACCCCGGACCTTGGTTCTGACCGCCACCCCGGACCTTGGTTCCGACCGTCACCCCGGACCTTGCTTCCGACTGCCACCTTGGCTTCTGACCGCCACCTCGGACCTTTGTTCTGACTGTCACACCGGACCGTGGTTCCGACCGCCACCTTGGAACGTGGTTCCGAACGCCACACCTGACCTTGTTTCCGACCGCCACTCCGGACCTTGGTTCAGAACACCACTCCGGACCTTGGTTCAGAACGCCACACCGGACCTTGGTTCCGACCGCCCCCCCGGACCTTGGTTCCGACTGCCACCCCGGACCATGGTTACGACCGCCCCCCCGGACCTTAGATCCGACCGCCCCCCCGGACCTTGGTTCCGACTGCCACCCCGGACCTTGGTTCTGACCGCCACCCCGGAACTTGGTTGCGACCGCCACCCCGGACCTTGGTTCCGACCTCCACCCTGGACCTTGGTTCCGACCGTCACCCCGGACCTTGGTTCCGACCCCCAACCCGGACCTTGGTTCCAACTGCCACCTTGGCTTCTGACCGCCACGCCGGACCTTGGCTCCGACTGCCACCCCGGACCTTGGTTCCGGCCGCCTCCCCGGACCATGGTTCCGACTGCCACCCCGGACCTTGGTTCCGACCGCCTCCCCGGACCTTGGTTCCGACTGCCACCCTGAACCTTGGTTACGACCGCCCCACCGGACCTTGATTCCGACCGCCCCCCCGGACCTTGGTTCCGACTGCCACACCTGACCTTGGTTCCGACCGCCACCTCAGACTTGGTTCCGACCGCCACTCCGGACCTTGGTTCAGAACGCCACCCCGGACCTTGTTTACGACCGCCCCCCCGGACCTTGGTTCCGACCGCCCCCCCGGACCTTGGTTCCGACCGCCACCCCAGAACGTGGTTCCGACCGCCACCCCGGACCTTGGTTCCGACCGCCACCCCAGACCTTGGTTCCGAACGCCACCACGGAACTTGGTTCCGACCGCCACCCCGGACTATTTTTCCGACTGCCACCCCGGACCTTGGTTCCGACAGCCGCCCCCGACCTTGGTTCCGACCGCCACCGGGGACCTTGGTTCCTACGGCCACCCCGGACCTTGGTTCCGACCGCCACCCCGGACCTTGATTCCGACCGCCACCCCGGACGTTAGTTCCGACCGCCACGCCGGACCTTGCTTCCGACCGCCACCCCGGAACTTGGTTATGACCGCCGCCACGGACCTTGGTTCTGACCGCCACCCGGGAACTTGGTTCATACCACCACCATGGAACGTAGTTCCGACCGCCACCCTGGAACGTAGTTCCGACCACGACCCCGGCCCTTGTTTCCGACCGCCACCCCGGACCCTGGATCCGACCACCACCCCAGGCCTTGATTCCGCCCGCCACCCCGGCCCTTGGTTCCGACCGCCACCCCGGACCTTGGTTCCGACCGCCGCCCCCGACCATGGTTCCGACAGCCACCCCGGACCTTAGTTCAACCGCCACCCCGGACCTTGGTTCCAACCGCCACCCCGGACCTTGGTTCCAACCGCCACCCCGGACCTTGGTTCCGACCGCCACCCCGGACGTTGGTTCCGACTGCCACGCCGGAGCTTGGTTCCGACCACCACCCCGGAACTTGGTTCCGAAAGCCACCTCAGACCTTGGTTCCGACCGCCACCTCGGATCCTTGTTTCCGACCGCCACCCCGGACATTGGTTCCGACCGCCACCCCGGACCTTGGTTCCGACCGCCACCTCGGACATTGGTTCCGACCGCCACCCCGGACATTGGTTCCGATGGCCACTCCAGACCTTGGTTCCGACTGCCACCATGGACCTTGGTTCCGACCGCCCACCCGGACCTTGGTTCCGACCGCCTCCCCGGACCTTGGTTCCGACCGCCACATCGGACCTGGGTTCCGATCGCCACGCCGGACCTTGGTTCCGATTGGACCTTGGTTCCGACTGCCACCTCGGACCTTGGTTCCGACCGCCCACCCGGACCTTGGTTCCGACCGCCTCCCCGGACCTTGGTTCCGACCGCCACACCGGACCTGGGTTCCGATCGCCACGCCGGACCTTGGTTCCGACTGGAACTTGGTTCCGACCGCCACCTCGGACCTTGGTTCCCACTGCCACCCCGGACCTTGGATCCGACCACCACCCCGGACCTTGATTCCGCCCGCCACCCCGGCCCTTGGTTCCGACCGCCACCCCGTAACTTGGTTCCGACCGCCACCCCAGACCTTGGTTCCGACCGCCACCCCAGACCTTGGTTCCGAACGCCACCACGGAACTTGGTTCCGACCGCCACCCCGGACTATGGTTCCGACCGCCACCTAGGACCTTGGTTCCGACCGCCGCCCCCGACCTTGGTTCCGACCGCCATCCCGGACCTTGGTTCCAACGGCCACCCTGGACCTTGGTTCCAACCGCCACCCCGGACCATGTGACTGACCGCGACCCCGGACCTTGGTTCCGACCACCCACCGGACCTTGGTTCCGACCGCAACCCCGGACCTTGGTTCCGATCGCCACCCGGACCTTGGTTCCGACCGCCACCCCGGAACTTAGTTCCGACCGCCACCCCGGAACGTGGTTCCGACCACGACCCCGGCCCTTGGTTCCGACCGCCAGCTCGGACCTTGGATCCGACCACCACCCCAGGCCTTGATTCCGCCCGCCACCCCGGCCCTTGGTTCCGACCGCCACCCCGTAACTTGGTTCCGACCCCCACCCCTGACCTTGGTTCCGACCGCCACCCCGGACCTTGGTCCCGACCGCCGCCACGGCACTTGGATCCGACCGCCACCCCGGACTATAGTTTCGACCGCCACCCCGGACCTTGGTTCCGACCGCCGCCCCGGACCTTGGTTCCGACAGCCACCCCGGACCGTGGTTCCGACCGCCACGCCGGAGCTTGGTTCCGACCACCACCCCAGAACTTGGTCCCGACAGCCACCTCAGACCTTGATTCCAACCGCCACCCCGGAACCTTGTTTCCGACCGCCACCCCGGACGTTGGTTCCGACCGCCACCCTGGACCTTGGTTCCGACCGCCACCTCGGACATTGGTTCCGACCGCCACCCCGGATATTGGTTCCGATGGCCACTCCAGACCTTGGTTCGGACTGCCACCGTGGACCTTGCTTCCGACCGCCATCCCGGACCTTCGTTCCGACCGACACCCCGGACCTTGGTTCCGACCGCCACCCCAGACCTTGTTTCCGACCGCCACCCCGTACCTTGGTTCCAACTGCCACCCCGGACCTTGGTTCCGACCGCCACGCCGGACCTTGGTTCCGTCCGCCACCCTGGAACTTGGTTCCGACCGCCGCCCCGGACCTTGGTTCCGAACGCCCCCCTGGACCTTGGTTCCGACCTACACCCCGGACGTTGGTTCCGACCGCCCCCCCGGACCTTGTTTGCGACTGCTCCCCAGACCTTTGTTCCGACCACTACGCCGGACCTTGTTTGCGACCGCTCCCCGGATCTTGGTTCCAACCGTTAGCGGAGACCTTGTTTCCTACCGCCAACCTGGACCTTGGTTCCGAACGCGACCCCGGACCTTGGTTCCTACTGCCCCCCGGACCTTGATTCCGAAAGCCACCCCGGACCTTTGTTCCGACTGCCACCCCGGACCTTCGTTCCGACCGACCCCCCGGACCTTGGTTCCGACCGCCACCCCGGAACTTTTTTCCGACCGCTGCCACGGACCTTGGTTGCGACCGCCACCCCGGACCCTGGTTCCGACCTCCACCCCGGACCTTGGTTCCGACTGTCACCCCGGACCTTGGTTCCTACCGCCACCCCGGAACTTGGTTCCGACCGCTGCCACGGACCTTGGTTGCGACCGCCACCCCGGACCTTGGTTCTGACCTCCACCCCGGACCTTGGTTCCGACTGTCACCCCGGACCTTGGTTCCGACTGCCACCTTGGCTTCTGACCGCCACCTCGAACCTTTGTTCTGACTGTCACACCGGACCGTGGTTCCGACCGCCACCCTGGAACGTGGTTCCGAACGCCACACCTGACCTTGTTTCCGACCGCCACTCCGGACCTTGGTTCAGAACACCACTCCGGACCTTGGTTCAGAACGCCACACCGGACCTTGGTTCCGACCGCCACCCCGGACCTTGGTTACGACTGCCACCCCGGACCTTGGTTACGACCGCCCCCCCGGACCTTAGATCCGACCGCCCCCCCGGACCTTGGTTCCGACTGCCACCCCGGACCTTGGTTCTGACCGCCACCCCGGACCTTGGTTCCGACCGTCACCCCGGACCTTGCTTCCGACTGCCACCTTGGCTTCTGACCGCCACCTCGGACCTTTGTTCTGACTGTCACACCGGACCGTGGTTCCGACCGCCACCTTGGAACGTGGTTCCGAACGCCACACCTGACCTTGTTTCCGACCGCCACTCCGGACCTTGGTTCAGAACACCACTCCGGACCTTGGTTCAGAACGCCACACCGGACCTTGGTTCCGACCGCCCCCCTGGACCTTGGTTCCGACTGCCACCCCGGACCATGGTTACGACCGCCCCCCCGGACCTTAGATCCGACCGCCCCCCCGGACCTTGGTTCCGACTGCCACCCCGGACCTTGGTTCTGACCGCCACCCCGGAACTTGGTTGCGACCGCCACCCCGGACCTTGGTTCCGACCTCCACCCTGGACCTTGGTTCCGACCGTCACCCCGGACCTTGGTTCCGACCCCCAACCCGGACCTTGGTTCCAACTGCCACCTTGGCTTCTGACCGCCACGCCGGACCTTGGCTCCGACTGCCACCCCGGACCTTGGTTCCGGCCGCCTCCCCGGACCATGGTTCCGACTGCCACCCCGGACCTTGGTTCCGACCGCCTCCCCGGACCTTGGTTCCGACTGCCACCCTGAACCTTGGTTACGACCGCCCCACCGGACCTTGATTCCGACCGCCCCCCCGGACCTTGGTTCCGACTGCCACACCTGACCTTGGTTCCGACCGCCACCTCAGACTTGGTTCCGACCGCCACTCCGGACCTTGGTTCAGAACGCCACCCCGGACCTTGTTTACGACCGCCCCCCCGGACCTTGGTTCCGACCGCCCCCCCGGACCTTGGTTCCGACCGCCACCCCGGAACGTGGTTCCGACCGCCACCCCGGACCTTGGTTGCGACCGCCACCCCGGACCTTGTTTCCGACCTCCACGCCGGACCTTGGTTCCGACCGTCACCCCGGACCTTGGTTCCGACCGCCAACCCGGACCTTGATTCCGACCGCCACGCCGGACCTTGGTTCCGACCGCCACCCCGGACCTTGGTTCCGACCGCCACCTCAGACTTGGTTCCGACCGGCACCCCGGACCTTGGTTCCAACGGCCACCCCGGACATTGGTTCCGACCGCCAACCCAGACCATGTGACTGACCGCGACCCCGGACCTTGGTTCCGACCACCCCCCGGACATTGGTTCCGACCGCAACCCCCGACCTTGGTTCCGACCGCAACCCCGGACCTTGGTTCCGACTGCCACCCCGGAACGTAGTTCCGACCGCCACCCCGGAACGTGGTTCCGACCACGACCCCGGCCCTTGTTTCCGACCGCCACCCCGGACCCTGGATCCGACCACCACCCCAGGCCTTGATTCCGCCCGCCACCCCGGCCCTTGGTTCCGACCGCCACCCCGTAACTTGGTTCCGACCCCCACCCCAGACCTTGGTTCCGACCGCCACCCCGGACCTTGGTCCCGACCGCCACCACGGCACTTGGTTCCGATCGCCACCCCGGACTATGGTTCCGACCGCCACCCCGGACCTTGGTTCCGACCGCCGCCTCAGACTTTGGTTCCGACTGCCACCCCGGGACTGGGTTCCGATCGCCACGACGGACCTTGGTTCCGACTGCCACCCCGGACCTTGGTTCCGACCGCCACCTCGGACCTTGGTTCTGACTGCCACCCCGGACCTTGGTTCTGACCGCCTCCCCATACCTTACATCCGACCGCCACCCCGGACCTTGTTTCCGAAAGCCAACCCGGACCTTAGTTCCAACCGCCACCCTGGACCTTGGATCCGACCACCACCCCGGACATTGATTCCGCCCGCCACCCCGGCCATTGGTTCCGACCGCCACCCCGTAACTTGGATCCGACCGCCACCCCAGACCTTGGTTCCGACCGCCACCCCAGACCTTGGTTCCGAACGCCACCACGGAACTTGGTTCCGACCGCCACCCTGGACTATTTTTCCAACCGCCACCCCGGACATTGGTGCCGACAGCCGCCCCCGACTTTGGTTCCGACCGCCACCGGGGACCTTGGTTCCTACGGCCACCCCGGACCTTGGTTCCGACCGCCACCCCGGACCTTGGTTCCGACCGCCACCCCGGACGTTAGTTCCGACCGCCACGCCGGACCTTGCTTCCGACCGCCACCCCGGAACTTGGTTCCGACCGCCGCCACGGACCTTGGTTCTGACCGCCACCCGGGAACTTGGTTCCGACCGCCACCCCGGAACGTGGTTCCGACCACGACCCCGGCCCTTTTTTCCGACCGCCACCCCGGACCCTGGATCCGACCACAACCCCAGGCCTTGATTCCGCCCGCCACCCCGGCCCTTCGTTCCGACCGCCACCCCGGACATTGGTTCCGACCGCCGCCCCCGACCATGGTTCCGACAGCCACCCCGGACCTTAGTTCAACCGCCACCCCGGACCTTGGTTCCGACCGCCACCCCGGACCCTGGTTCCGACCGCCACCCCGGACGTTGGTTCCGACCGCCACGCCGGAGCTTGGTTCCGACCACCACCCCGGAACTTGGTTCCGACAACCACCTCAGACCTTGGTTCCGACCGCCACCTCGGATCCTTGTTTCCGACCGCCACCCCGGACATTGGTTCCGACCGCCACCCCGGACCATGGTTCCGACCGCCACCTCGGACATTGGTTCCGACCGCCACCCCGGACATTGGTTCCGATGGCCACTCCAGACCTTGGTTCCGACTGCCACCGTGGACCTTGGTTCCGACCGCCCACCCGGACCTTGGTTCCGACCGCCTCCCCGGACGTTGGTTCCGACCGCCACACCGGACCTGGGTTCCGATCGCCACGCCGGACCTTGGTTCCGACTGGACCTTGGTTCCGACCGCCACCTCGGACCTTGGTTCCCACCGCCACCCCGGACCTTGGATCCGACCACCACCCCGGACCTTGATTCCGCCCGCCACCCCGGCCCTTGGTTCCGACCGCCACCCCGTAACTTGGTTCCGACCGCCACCCCAGACCTTGGTTCCGACCGCCACCCCAGACCTTGGTTCCGAACGCCACCACGGAACTTGGTTCCGACCGCCACCCCGGACTATGGTTCCGACCGCCACCTAGGACCTTGGTTCCGACCGCCGCCCCCGACCTTGGTTCCGACCGCCACCCCGGACCTTGGTTCCAACGGCCGCCCTGGACCTTGGTTCCAACCGCCACCCCGGACGATGTGACTGACCGCGACCCCGGACCTTGGTTCCGACCACCCCCCGGACCTTGGTTCCGACCACCCCCCGGACCTTGGTTCCGACCGCAACCCCGGACCTTGGTTCCGATCGCCACCCGGACCTTGGTTCCGACCGCCACCCCAGAACTTAGTTCCGACCGCCACCCCGGAATGTGGTTCCGACCACGACACCGGCCCTTGGTTCCGACCGCGACCTCGGACCTTGGATCCGACCACCACCCCAGGCCTTGATTCCGCCCGCCACCCCGGCCCTTGGTTCCGACCGCCACCCCGGACCTTGGTCCCGACCGCCACCACGGCACTTGGATCCGACCGCCACCCCGGACTATGGTTCCGACCGCCACCCCGGACCTTGGTTCCGACCGCTGCCCCGGACCTTGGTTCCGACAGCCACCGCGGAACTTGGTTCCGACCGCCACGCCGGAGCTTGGTTCCGACCACCACCCCGGAACTTGGTCCCGACAGCCACCTCAGACCTTAGTTCCGACCGCCACCCCGGAACCTTGTTTCCGACCGCCACCCCGGACATTTGTTCCGACCGCCACCCCGGACCTTGGTTCCGACCGCCACCTCGGACATTGGTTCCGACCGCCACCCCGGATATTCGTTCCGATGGCCACTCCAGACCTTGGTTCGGACTGCCACCGTGGACCTTGCTTCCGACCGCCTTCCCGGACCTTGGTTCCGACCGCCACCCCGGACCTTGGTTCCGACCGCCACCTCAGACTTTGGTTCCGACCGCCACCCCGGACCAGGTTCCGACCGCCGCACCGGACCTTGGTTCCGACCGCCCACGCGGACCTTGGTTCCGACCGCCTCCCCGGAGCTTGGTTCCGACCGCCACCCCGGGACTGGGTTCCGATCGCCACGACGGACCTTGGTTCCGACTGCCACCCCGGACCTTGGTTCCGACCGCCACCTCGGACCTTGGTTCTGACTGCCACCCCGGACCTTGGTTCTGACCGCCTCCCCATACCTTACATCCGACCGCCACCCCGGACCTTGTTTCCGAAAGCCAACCCGGACCTTAGTTCCGACCGCCACCCTGGACCTTGGATCCGACCACCACCCCGGACATTGATTCCGCCCGCCACCCCGGCCCTTGGTTCCGACCGCCACCCCGTAACTTGGATCCGACCGCCACCCCAGACCTTTGTTCCGACCGCCACCCCAGACCTTGGTTCCGAACGCCACCACGGAACTTGTTTCCGACCGCCACCCCAGACTATTTTTCCGACTGCCACCCCGTACCTTGGTTCCGACAGCCGCCCCCGACCTTGGTTCCGCCCGCCACCGGGGACCTTGGTTCCTACGGCCACCCCGGACCTTGGTTCCGACCGCCACCCCGGACCTTGATTCCGACCGCCACCCCGGACGTTAGTTCCGACCGCCACGCCGGACCTTGCTTCCGACCGCCACCCCGGAACTTGGTTACGACCGCCGCCACGGACCTTGATTCTGACCGCCACCCGGGAACTTGGTTCATACCACCACCCCGGAACGTAGTTCCGACCGCCACCCTGGAACGTAGTTCCGACCTCGACGCCGGCCCTTGTTTCCGACCGCCACCCCGGACCCTGGATCCGACCAACACCCCAGGCCTTGATTCCGCCCGCCACCCCGGCCCTTGGTTCCGACCGCCACCCCGGAACTTGGTTCCGACCGCCACCTCGGACATTGGTTCCGACCGCCACCCCGGACATTGGTTCCGATGGCCACTCCAGACCTTGGTTCCGAAAGCCACCATGGACCTTGGTTCCGACCGCCCACCCGGACCTTGGTTCCGACCGCCTCCCCGGACCTTGGTTCCGACCGCCACACCGGACCTGGGTTCCGATCGCCACGCCGGACCTTGGTTCCGACTGGACCTTGGTTCCGACTGCCACCTCGGACCTTGGTTCCGACCGCCCACCCGGACCTTGGTTCCGACCGCCTCCCCGGAGCTTGGTTCCGACCGCCACCCCGGGACTGGGTTCCGATCGCCACGACGGACCTTGGTTCCGACTGCCACCCCGGACCTTGGTTCCGACCGCCACCTCGGACCTTGGTTCTGACTGCCACCCCGGACCTTGGTTCTGACCGCCTCCCCATACCTTACATCCGACCGCCACCCCGGACCTTGTTTCCGAAAGCCAACCCGGACCTTAGTTCCGACCGCCACCCTGGACCTTGGATCCGACCACCACCCCGGACATTGATTCCGCCCGCCACCCCGGCCCTTTGTTCCGACCGCCACCCCGTAACTTGGATCCGACCGCCACCCCAGACCTTGGTTCCGACCGCCACCCCAGACCTTGGTTCCGAACGCCACCACGGAACTTGTTTCCGACCGCCACCCCAGACTATTTTTCCGACTGCCACCCCGTACCTTGGTTCCGACAGCCGCCCCCGACCTTGGTTCCGACCGCCACCGGGGACCTTGGTTCCTACGGCCACCCCGGACCTTGGTTCCGACCGCCACCCCGGACCTTGATTCCGACCGCCACCCCGGACGTTAGTTCCGACCGCCACGCCGGACCTTGCTTCCGACCGCCACCCCGGAACTTGGTTACGACCGCCGCCACGGACCTTGGTTCTGACCGCCACCCGGGAACTTGGTTCATACCACCACCCCGGAACGTAGTTCCGACCGCCACCCTGGAACGTAGTTCCGACCTCGACCCCGGCCCTTGTTTCCGACCGCCACCACGGACCCTGGATCCGACCACCACCCCAGGCCTTGATTCCGCCCGCCACCCCGGACCTTGGTTCCGACCGCCACCTCGGACATTGGTTCCGACCGCCACCCCGGACATTGGTTCCGATGGCCACTCCAGACCTTGGTTCCGACTGCCACCATGGACCTTGGTTCCGACCGCCCACCCGGACCTTGGTTCCGACCGCCTCCCCGGACCTTGGTTCCGACCGCCACACCGGACCTGGGTTCCGATCGCCACGCCGGACCTTGGTTCCGACTGGACCTTGTTTCCGACTGCCACCTCGGACCTTGGTTCCGACCGCCCACCCGGACCTTGGTTCCGACCGCCTCCCCGGACCTTGGTTCCGACCGCCACACCGGACCTGGTTTCCGATCGCCACGCCGGACCTTGGTTCCGACTGGAACTTGGTTCCGACCGCCACCTCGGACCTTGGTTCCCACTGCCACCCCGGACCTTGGATCCGACCACCACACCGGACCTTGATTCCGCCCGCCACCCCGGCCCTTGGTTCCGACCGCCACCCCGTAACTTGGTTCCGACCGCCACCCCAGACCTTGGTTCCGACCGCCACCCCAGACCTTGGTTCCGAACGCCACCACGGAACTTGGTTCCGACCGCCACCCCGGACTATGGTTCCGACCGCCACCTAGGACCTTGGTTCCGACCGCCGCCCCCGACCTTGGTTCCGACCGCCACCCCGGACCTTGGTTCCAACGGCCACCCTGGACCTTGGTTCCAACTGCCACCCCGGACCATGTGACTGACCGCGACCCCGGACCTTGGTTCCGACCACCCCCCGGACCTTGGTTCCGACCGCAACCCCGGACCTTGGTTCCGATCGCCACCCGGACCTTGGTTCCGACCGCCACCCCGGAACTTAGTTCCGACCGCCACCCCGGAACGTGGTTCCGACCACGACCCCGGCCCTTGGTTCCGACCGCCAGCTCGGACCTTGGATCTGACCACCACCCCAGGCCTTGATTCCGCCCGCCACCCCGGCCGTTGGTTCCGACCGCCACCCCGTAACTTGGTTCCGACCCCCACCCCTGACCTTGGATCCGACCGCCACCCCGGACTATGGTTCCCACCGCCACCCCGGACCTTGGTTCCGACCGCCGCCCCGGACCTTGGTTCCGACAGCCACCCCGGACCTTGGTTCCGACCGCCACGCCGGAGCTTGGTTCCGACCACCACCCCAGAACTTGGTCCCGACAGCCACCTCAGACCTTGATTCCGACCGCCACCCCGGAACCTTGTTTCCGACCGCCACCCCGGACATTGGTTCCGACCGCCAACCCGGACCTTGGTTCCGACCGCCACCTCGGACATTGGTTCCGACCGCCACCCCGGATATTGGTTCCGATGGCCACTCCAGACCTTGGTTCGGACTGCCACCGTGGACCTTGCTTCCGACCGCCTTCCCGGACCTTGGTTCCGACCGCCACCCCGGACCTTGGTTCCGACCGCCACCCCAGACCTTGTTTCCGACCGCCACCCCGTACCTTGGTTCCAACTGCCAACCCGGACCTTGGTTCCGACCGCCACGCCGGACCTTGGTTCCGTCCGCCACCCTGGAACTTGGTTCCGACCGCCGCCCCGGACCTTGGTTCCGAACGCCACCCCGGACCTTGGTTCCGACCTACACCCCGGACGTTGGTTCCGACCGCCCCCCGGACCTTGTTTGCGACTGCTCCCCAGACCTTTGTTCCGACCACTACGCCGGACCTTGGTTGCGACCGCTCCCCGGATCCTGGTTCCGACCGTTAGCGGAGAACTTGTTTCCTACCGCCAACCTGGACCTTGGTTCCGAACGCGACCCCGGACCTTGGTTCCTACTGCCCCCCGGACCTTGATTCCGAAAGCCACCCCGGACCTTTGTTCTGACTGCCACCCCGGACCTTCGTTCCGACCGACCCCCCGGACCTTGGTTCCGACCGCCACCCTGGAACTTTTTTCCGACCGCTGCCACGGACCTTGGTTGCGACCGCCACCCCGGACCTTGGTTCCGACCTCCACCCCGGACCTTGGTTCCGACTGTCACCCCGGACCTTGGTTCCGACTGCCACCTTGGCTTCTGACCGCCACCTCGGACCTTTGTTCTGACTGTCACACCGGACCGTGGTTCCGACCGCCACCCTGGAACGTGGTTCCGAACGCCACACCTGACCTTGTTTCCGACCGCCACTCCGGACCTTGGTTCAGAACGCCACTCCGGACCTTGGTTCAGAACGCCACACCGGACCTTGGTTCCGACTGCCACCCCGGACCTTAGTTACGACCGCCCCCCCGGACCTTGGATCCGACCGCCCCCCCGGACCTTGGTTCCGACTGCCACCCCGGACCTTGGTTCCGACCGCCACCCCGGAACTTGGTTGCGACCGCCACCCCGGACCTTGGTTCCGACCTCCACCCTGGACCTTGGTTCCGACCGTCACCCCGGACCTTGGTTCCGACCCCCAAACCGGACCTTGGTTCCTACTGCCACCTTGGCTTCTGACCGCCACGCCGGACCTTGGCTCCGACTGCCACCACGGACCTTGGTTCCGGCCGCCTCCCCGGACCATGGTTCCGACTGCCACCCCGGACTTTGGTTCCGACCGCCTCCCCGGACCTTGGTTCCGACTGCCACCCTGAACCTTGGTTACGACCGCCCCCCTGGACCATGATTCCGACCGCCCCCCCGGACCTTGGTTCCGACTGCCACACCTGACCTTGGTTCCGACCGCCACCTCAGACTTGGTTCCGACCGCCACTCCGGACCTTGGTTCAGAACGCCACCCCGGACCTTGTTTACGACCGCCCCCCCGGACCTTGGTTCCGACCGCCCCCCCGGAACGTGGTTCCGACCGCCACCCCGGACCTTGGTTGCGACCACCACCCCGGACCTTGTTTCCGACCTCCACCCCGGACCTTGGTTCCGACCGTCACCCCGGACCTTGGTTCCGACCGCCAACCCGGACCTTGATTCCGACCGCCACGCCGGACCTTGGTTCCGACCGCCACCCCGGACCTTGGTTCCGACCGCCACCTCAGACTTGGTTCCGACCGCCACCCCGGACCTTGGTTCCAACGGCCACCCCGGACATTGGTTCCGACCGCCAACCCAGACCATGTGTCTGACCGCGACCCCGGACCTTGGTTCCGACCACCCCCCGGACAGTGGTTCCGACCGCAACCCCCGACCTTGGTTCCGACCGCAACCCCGGACCTTGGTTCCGAACGCCACCCCGGAACGTAGTTCCGACCGCCACCCCGGAACGTGGTTCCGACCACGACCCCGGCCCTTGTTTCCGACCGCCACCCCAGACCCTGGATCCGACCACCACCCCAGGCCTTGATTCCGCCCGCCACCCCGGCCCTTGGTTCCGACCGCCACCCCGTAACTTGGTTCCGACCCCCACCCCAGACCTTGGTTCCGACCGCCACCCCGGACCTTGGTCCCGACCGCCACCACGGCACTTGCTTCCGATCGCCACCCCGGACTATGGTTCCGACCGCCACCCCGGACCTTGGTTCCGACCGCCGCCTCAGACTTTGGTTCCGACCGCCACCCCGGACCTGGTTCCGACCGCCGCCCCGGACCTTGGTTCCGACCGCCCACGCGGACCTTGGTTCCGACCGCCTCCCCGGAGCTTGGTTCCGACCGCCACCCCGGGACTGGGTTCCGATCGCCACGACGGACCTTGGTTCCGACTGCCACCCCGGACCTTGGTTCCGACCGCCACCTCGGACCTTGGTTCTGACTGCCACCCCGGACCTTGGTTCTGACCGCCTCCCCATACCTTACATCCGACCGCCACCCCGGACCTTGTTTCCGAAAGCCAACCCGGACCATAGTTCCGACCGCCACCCTGGACCTTGGATCCGACCACCACCCCGGACATTGATTCCGCCCGCCACCCCGGCCCTTGGTTCCGACCGCCACCCCGTAACTTGGATCCGACCGCCAACCCAGACCTTAGTTCCGACCGCCACCCCAGACCTTGGTTCCGAACGCCACCACGGAACTTGGTTCTGACCGCCACCCTGGACTATTTTTCCAACCGCCACCCCGGACATTGGTGCCGACAGCCGCCCCCGACTTTGGCTCCGACCGCCACCGGGGACCTTGGTTCCTACGGCCACCCCGGACCTTGGTTCCGACCGCCACACCGGACCTTGGTTCCGACCGCCACCCCGGACGTTAGTTCCGACCGCCACGCCGGACCTTGCTTCCGACCGCCACCCCGGAACTTGGTTCCGACCGCCGCCACGGACCTTGGTTCTGACCGCCACCCGGGAACTTGGTTCCGACCGCCACCCCGGAACGTGGTTCCGACCACGACCCCGGCCCTTGTTTCCGACCGCCACCCCGGACCCTGGATCCGACCACAACCCCAGGCCTTGATTCCGCCCGCCACCCCGGCCCTTGGTTCCGACCGCCACCCCGGACCTTCGTTCCGACCGCCGCCCCCGACCATGGTTCCGACAGCCACCCCGGACCTTAGTTCAACCGCCACCCCGGACCTTGGTTCCGACCGCCACCCCGGACCCTGGTTCCGACCGCCACCCCGGACGTTGGTTCCGACCGCCACGCCGGAGCTTGGTTCCGACCACCACCCCGGAACTTGGTTCCGACAGCCACCTCAGACCTTGGTTCCGACCGCCACCTCGGATCCTTGTATCCGACCGCCACCCCGGACATTGGTTCCGACCGCCACCCCGGACCTTGGTTCCGACCGCCACCTCGGACATTGGTTCCGACCGCCACTCCGGACATTGGTTCCGATGGCCACTCCAGACCTTGGTTCCGACTGCCACCGTGGACCTTGCTTCCGACCGCCCACCCGGACCTTGGTTCCGACCGCCTCCCCGGACCTTGGTTCCGACCGCCACACCGGACCTGGGTTCCGATCGCCACGCCGGACCTTGGTTCCGACTGGACCTTGGTTCCGACTGCCACCTCGGACCTTGGTTCCGACCGCCCACCCGGACCTTGGTTCCGACCGCCTCCCCGGACCTTGGTTCCGACCGCCACACCGGACCTGGGTTCCGATCGCCACGCCGGACCTTGGTTCCGACTGGAACTTGGTTCCGACCGCCACCTCGGACCTTGGTTCCCACTGCCACCCCGGACCTTGGATCCGACCACCACCCCGGACCTTGATTCCGCCCGCCACCCCGGCCCTTGGATCCGACCACCACCCCGGAACTTGGTTCCGACAGCCACCTCAGACCTTGGTTCCGACCGCCACCTCGGATCCTTGTATCCGACCGCCACCCCGGACATTGGTTCCGACCGCCACCCCGGACCTTGGTTCGACCGCCCACTCGGACCTTGGTTCCGACCGCCGCCCCGGACGTTGGTTCCGACCGCCACACCGGACCTGGGTTCCGATCGCCACGCCGGACCTTGGTTCCGACTGGACCTTGGTTCCGACTGCTACCTCGGACCTTGGTTCCGACCGCCCACCCGGACCTTGGTTCCAACCGCCTCCCCGGACCTTGGTTCCGACCGCCACACCGGACCTGGGTTCCGATCGCCACGCCGGACCTTGGTTCCGACTGGAACTTGGTTCCGACCGCCACCTCGGACCTTGGTTCCCACTGCCACCCCGGACCTTGGATCCGACCACCACCCCGGACCTTGATTCCGCCCGCCACCCCGGCCCTTGGTTCCGACCGCCACCCCGTAACTTGGTTCCGACCGCCACCCCAGACCTTGGATCCGACCGCCACCCCAGACCTTGGTTCCGAACGCCACCACGGAACTTGGTTCCGACCGCCACCCCGGACTATGGTTCCGACCGCCACCTAGGACCTTGGTTCCGACCGCCGCCCCCGACCTTGGTTCCGACCGCCACCCCGGACCTTGGTTCCAACGGCCACCCTGGACCTTGGTTCCAACTGCCACCCCGGACCATGTGACTGACCGCGACCCCGGACCTTGGTTCCGACCACCCCCCGGACCTTGGTTCCGACCGCAACCCCGGACCTTGGTTCCGATCGCCACCCGGACCTTGGTTCCGACCGACACCCCGGAACTTAGTTCCGACCGCCACCCCGGAACGTGGTTCCGACCACGACCCCGGCCCTTGGTTCCGACCGCCAGCTCGGACCTTGGATCCGACCACGACCCCAGGCCTTGATTCCGCCCGCCACCCCGGCCCTTGGTACCGACCGCCACCCCGTAACTTGGTTCCGACCCCCACCCCGGACCTTGGTCCCGATCGCCGCCACGGCACTTGGATCCGACCGCCACCCCGGACTATGGTTCCGACCGCCACCCCGGACCTTGGTTCCGACCGCCGCCCCGGACCTTGGTTCCGACAGCCACCCCGGACCTTAGTTCCGACCGCCACGCCAGAGCTTGGTTCCGACCACCACCCCAGAACTTGGTCCCGACAGCCACCTCAGACCTTGATTCCGACCGCCACCCCGGAACCTTGTTTCCGACCGGCACCCCGGACATTGGTTCCGACCGCCACCCCGGACCTTGGTTCCGACCGCCACCTCGGACATTGGTTCCGACCGCCACCCCGGATATTGGATCCGATGGCCACTCCAGACCTTGGTTCGGACTGCCACCGTGGACCTTGCTTCCGACCGCCTTCCCGGACCTTGGTTCCGACCGCCACCCCGG